>NC_079170.1:70373310-70384064 GCF_947568905.1 Ostrea edulis
GTATTGTGAAGGGGGCGTACCGTTTCGGCCCCACATTATGTACATATATATATCAACAGTGTAATAGCATGAATCAAACACTTCTACTCAGAAACTTCCAAATCTAATGAATATCTCCTTTAAAATAAAGCAAAATATTTCAAATTCACTTATAATATATGTAGCAGAATTTTTTCCGCAAATCAGTATCCAGCTCTCAGATTCATTGGGAGCAGTTTCGAGAGGATATGGTTTCTGTAGCTTGAAACTCACAGACAGTGAGCCCCACAGAATGTTATCCCACTGTTCATTATATTTAACCTGTAAATTCACGTACCAAGTGCTGAAGCTCGCTGAGATTGCGACATACGATGTGGAACACACTGAGTACGAGACTGAGATACATCTGATAGAGATCCTCAGAGAACTCAGCTGGTGCGGATCTCATCAAGATCCTCAGCAATTCATCTGTGAAAGAAAAGTCATATAGAGTAAGCAGGCAGAAAGGCGAAGATAACAAACCGTGATCAATCTCATAACTCCTATAAAGGTGAAGACAACGAACAGCGATCAATCTCCTAACTCCTATAAAGGTGAAGATAACGAACAGTGATCAATCTCATAACTCCTATAAAGGTGACGATAACGAACAGTGATCAATCTCATAACTCCTATAAAGGTGAAGATAACGAACAGTGATCAATCTCATAACTCCTATAAAGGTGAAGATAACGAACCGTGATAAATCTCATAACTCCTATAAAGGTGAAGATAATGAACCGTGATCAATCTCCTAACTCCTATAAAGGTGAAGATAACGAACAGTGATTAATCTCCTGAAAGGCGAAGATAACGAACAGTGATCAATCTCATAACTCCTATAAAGGTGAAGATAATGAACAGTAACCAATCTCATGAAAGGCGAAGATAACGAACAGTGATCAATCTCATGAAAGGTGATGATAACGAACAGTGATCAATCTCATGAAAGGTGAAGATAACAGACAATGATCAATCTAATAATGCCTATATAAGCAATACAAAATATATAGTTAGGCAAACATGGACCCCTGTACACATCAGAGGTGGGATTAGATGTCTAGGAGGAGTAAGCATCCCCTGTCAACTACAGTATACAAAACCACACGAGGCCCACAGACCTTAATGGTAACCTGAGTACCACACAATTAAACATTAAAATCAGAAGTGCTGCCTGTTCATTAAAGAAATACAGTTTACTTTTGAAAATACATATGGGTAGGTTCAACTGTGATGCTTCATACCAGCATATCTTAACTTCATGAAAAATATGCTGGTGTGACGCTTTGCAGTTTATACACTAAAAAAATTAAATTCACTGTTTATATTTACATTCTACTTTCATTTCTGTCGGAATTCCCAGCCACTAAAGATAGATGTACTATATATTTATCAAGATTCATGAGGATATGGCTATCTTTACAACTTTTATAAACACAAAAACATTGGAAATATACACTCACATAAAAATACCCATGCAGTGCAATTATGTCATCAGTTTTTTGCAACTAAATGTTTCAATACCTATTCACCTTGACCTTGGTCAAATGACCATAAAATAAATAAATGTTTATTCGGTATATACATACATACAAACATACATACATAAATACCAAGGATAACCCATGAAAGCTCGAAAGCTTATTTCCAATGGGGTCCTTTGATGCACGGATGTTAGTGCTAGAGGGTCATTGAACCATGGTTCAGGGTTACGACCCCTTGTCTAATGATTAAAAGAAATGCCAGATGTGATCTCTACACATCTCTCATACATGTAGTTGCCAACTCACTCAATTTTGTTGGGTTACACCAAATTTTTTGACAGGTAACCCAATTATTTTTTATGACCTGACAGGACATAACTTTCATCCGATTTCTAGTTTTGGTTTTGTAAATTAGTTTGCGAGTGTAATTTCCAGTTTGCAGCAAAAGCTTGGATCTACGTAAACAATGCCAGGTGCATTACAGTTATTTATCAAAGCAGGTGTTAACAATTATCGGCAAGTTGTTATGACAAATCAGGGTTGAAGTCATTATGCACCAGGAACAGATCGCTATCAGGGCCAGCAGATATGCGAAAAAAAAAAAGAAAATGATACTTATAAATGTATCTACCACCAATCTGGGAAAACAACTTTTCATGCGTAAAAAAAGTTATTGAGGACAGTATAAAGCTTACTGTCCGTTGTGTAATTCACACTAATGTCTATTGAGTCTGGAGCTAAAAATGATCTGACAAAACATGCCAAAAATGTGAAATCATGTAAAAATACTTTAGCACAAAAGTCATCTAATCACTGTCGTCATTTTTGCCATCATCGTCGGATGTTAGTATTGTACAGAAAATAGATACTGAATCCCAATCTGAACTAAACAATGAAACCTTAAATGCCTTCTTATCATGTAAATCAATATGTGTCCTGTTTTAAATATTGTCCATCACCATCAGTCTTGAAAATTTCAAAATGTGCCACTGTCAGTTACAATGCTTCTCTTCAATAAATATACAATACACACATTTCTGTTGTAAATATTTTTTAAATATAAACACTTATAACACTTAAGCCTAGTAAATATGTCGTGAATGCCGTTACGCATTATGACCAGAGTTTTTGCTTTCCAAGGAGCGTCATTACCTTCCTTTTACATGTTGGAGGTTGGCAACTATGTTGTCTCTCCATTACAAAGCGATGGTCCCGGGGCTGACTATACAATTATCATAAATGTAATGATCAGAACAATAGGAAAGCCATAATACTTTAATACTCAACAGGACGCATGCAGACTGCTGTGTATTAGAAAGACATTGGACCGTCGGACCTGACCGATATGCAGTGTCTCAGGTCCGATGCGTCATTTTTTACACCGGCCCAGAATGTTCGATGTCTAAATGTCCAGTTTTGAACTTTACTATTTTGACACGGAGTCATTTAAATGTTTGTTATAGTAAAAAATATTGCAGAATCCAAATATGTAAATGAATGTGATTAAAACAGCATGGACCGTCTAAAGTATTATGCAGGAGCAATCCCCCGGTAAAAGAAAAGCTGTTAGGCCTACTAAGGATAAAATATCAATAGTATTACTATAGTATAATAAGATTTCCTTGATTCTGCGTTTTCACATGTTTCACATTTTTACATCAAGTTTTTCAGTCTGACAAAATTTGGTTCGGTCCTGTGTGTTCATTGATTACACAGGACTAAATGTCCTGTGTGGTCCAAAAAGCTTTCGCATACACTGAGACTGTGAGTAAACAAAACAACTGTTTCAGCACGTTTTGATAAATATCAAACTTAGTTTTATCCTCCTACATTCTGAATGAGGACATGGTTATTACATCTGAAGATATACTGCTATATCATAACACCCTACAATGATGATGTACATAAGAAAAGCAGCATACCTTTGTTATAGTCTGGGAAATGCACAACATAAGGTTCCTGAAAACCTGTGCCACATTGAAATTTTTCCCACACAATTTCACTCAACATGATCATGCACACATTGCCATCAACCTGAAAATACAAGTATGAAATCTTCAACCGCATCAAACAGCGAAAACCTGAAAATACAATTACGAAATCTTCAACCGCATCAAATAGTGACAACCTGAAAATACAAGTACGAAATCTCCAACCGCATTAAACAGCGACAACATTTCAAGCAATTTTCCTCTGTCCTAAAAGTTTTCATTGCGTTTTCATTCAATTGCTTGAGACAACTGAAGCAATTATTTGGTCATTTATTGTTTTAAACAATGGTATTTTAATGGGGTGGGGGGTTGGGGTTGGCAACAGAGGTCAGAAAACAGACATGCATGTAGATTTTATACAATAACAAGTCTTCTCCATTTGTTATCTACTGACAATTTCGAGGTACAGTACTTCTAAAACATGTGTAGCTCTTTTACTCTTGAAATCAATCTTTGCACACATTATACTTTAGAGACTTTACCAGTTCTTGTAATCGTAGAAACGCCGGTAAAATGTTGGCATCCATTTCTCTCAAACGTTCCGCTTTATCTAGTACCTGAAAAATATCACAAAACATCATCATATTACGAACAGTTCAACATCTCACTGTAAAAGTAATGAAGATACACATAAAATCTCAACACTTCCAGCTTTAATAATCAAAGCGCACCCCTAGGATACGTGCAAGTAAATGTACATGAGGCATGTTTATGTCACATGTACCAAAAGTCCACCAGCAGACCAAGTTTAATGGAGTTAATAGACCTTACAGTTTGCAAGATAAGACCAGACACATTTTGACCATTCATTCTAAAGCCTTAAAATTCCAAAATGAGGCCATACAACATATTCTTGTTCCCGGAGGTCACAGAGACCTAGTTTTGAAACACAAAACAAACACCCTTAATGCATCTGCTGATTAGTTTGATAATCCTAGGTCTCACAATGTGAAAGACATGACCCTAACACAACCAAGCTAACAGACAGAGGACGGACAGGAAAGTCCACACCATAATACGTCAGATCCACCTCATCATGAAAGTCCACACCATCAAAACGTCAAATCCACCTCATCGTGAAAGTCCACACCATCAAAACGTCAAATCCACCTCATCGTGAAATTCCACACCATCAAAACGTCAAATCCACCTCATCGTGAAATTCCACACTATAATACGTCAAAACGTCAAATTCAACTCATTGTGAAAGTCCACACCATAATATGTCAAAACGTCAAATTTAACTCATTGTGAAAGGAAAATTGAATATGAAGTTAAAAAATGATTGTGTTCATGTAAGTGAAGCAGCTTGTCTGAGTTTTATATGTGAGCTTGTCTGAGTTTTATGTACTAAGTGAGCTTGTCTGAGTTTTATGTACTAAGTGAGCTTGTCTTAGTTTTATGTACTAAGTGAGATTGTCTGAGTTTTATGTACTAAGTGAGCTTGTCTGAGTTTTATGTACTAGGTGAGATTGTCTGAGTTTTATGTACTAAGTGAGATTGTCTGAGTTTTATGTACTAAGTGAGATTGTCTGAGTTTTATGTACTAAGTGAGATTGTCTGAGTTTTATGTACTAAGTGAGATTGTCTTCGTTTTATGTACTAAGTGAGATTGTCTTCGTTTTATGTACTAAGTGAGATTGTCTTCGTTTTATGTACTAAGTGAGATTGTCTGAGTTTTATGTACTAAGTGAGATTGTCTGAGTTTTATGTACTAAGTGAGATTGTCTGAGTTTTATGTACTAAGTGAGATTGTCTGAGTTTTATGTAAGGGCTATTTCAGAAATAAATACATGGGGGGGGGGGGGGGGGGGGGGGGGGGGTCGGGAGGCACCTTTTGTATATACCAAGTACCCATTAAAAAAAATAAAAAATTACCCCATGACCCATCAAATTGATAAACTCATTTTACAATGACCCATCTAATTAAAAAAAAAACTAACCAGACCCACCACAAAAATATTTTTTAAAATGAAAACGGTAGAAATCTCGCGAGGTTTTCGGGACAAACATTCTAGTCAATGACGCGGTAATGCCTGTGCGACATTGTATCACAGTAGTTCTGAAGAAACGATGTCACATCAACAATCAAAGGCATCTATGGCGGGAATGTTGGAAAGATTGGGAGTCCAAACGATGCTATAATCATGAAATGGGTATGAATATGTTTATCCACGAATCGTTCGTCTTCTAATGGAGCCCGCGCCCGGAGGCCTCTATATCACCATCACACTGACTGATAAATATAACGCATCGGTACCCTCGTATAAATCAACTAAGGTTTGCCTATTTTTATTAGAAAACGGAATACCTATTGGTTTCAAAATATTCCCAAAATCGATGCACTGTAAACTGTAATAATCTACAGAACAGAGTTCGCCGCCATCACGTCCAAAGGGACCCTACTAAACGCGCCTCTAATTTGAAGAGTGCCGTAATGGAAAGTTATGCGCTGCAAAGAGCGACAACTGGAATAGTTCTATGTTACTTCCGATTTCCGATTTCGAAAAAACATTTTCAATTTTCCCTCCGATGTTTTGTAACCAACACGACAAGAGCGACAATAAAAATATTCCGAAAACTCAACACCCACGTGGCACAAAATAAAACAATAGAAACTACCCACTACCCATAATAAATATTTTTTTAACAGTCCAACAACGGACCAAATAAAATATGAAAAAATACGACCACCCACACAAAAAAATATCATTTGCCGCCCGACCCCCCCATTTGATCATTTCTGGAACAGCCCTAAGTGAGCTTGTCTGAGTTTCATGTAAGTGAGCTTGTCTGAGTTTCATGTGTGAAGTAAGTGAGTTTGCCTGAGTTGTATGTGTGAAGTAAATGAGCTTGTCTGAGCTTTATGTGTGAAGTTAGTGAGCTTGCCTGATTTTTATGCATTGCCAAGTGAGCTTGCCTGAGTTTTATGTAAGTGAGCATGTCTGAGTTTTATGTAAGTGAGCATGTCTGAGTTTTATGTAAGTGAGCTTGTCTGAGTTTTATGTAAGTGAGCTTGTCTGAGATTTATGTAAGTGAGCTTGTCTGAGATTTATGTAAGTGAGCTTGTCTGAGATTTATGTAAGTGAGCATGTCTGAGTTTTATGTAAGTGAGCTTGTCTGAGATTTATGTAAGTGAGCTTGTCTGAGTTTTATGTAAGTGAGCTTGTCTGAGATTTATGTAAGTGAGCTTGTCTGAGTTTTATGTAAGTGAGCTTGTCTGAGTTTTATGTAAGTGAGCTTGTCTGAGATTTATGTAAGTGAGCTTGTCTGAGTTTTATGTAAGTGAGCTTATTTAACAATGTATACAGTATCTTCCCTCTGTTTTGTCCTGATATTAGAGTTATACTCACAATATATACAGTTTCGTTAAGGAGATCGAGGTTCACACAGGTTTGGCGGAAAAGTCGAACAAAGTCATTCATGTTGTCACACCTGACAGGTGCGTCTGATTTCTGGGAACCTTGACAGGTGTATAGAGCACACAGGACTGCCTCGTACAGAAACCCCGAGCTGTAGCACTCCACACAGTTCACCAGGACATGCGGCAACTAAAAAGTATCGAGAAAAAAAACTAGTTAAGCACCACATGTGGCAGGTGAAAAGTATTTTTTTTAAAAATGTCATTCACTGCCATTCATGCATCAATCGAAAAGTAAAAAAGGCATTCTATTTTGGAAAAGGCATATATATGTGCTGTAATACAGGTACATGTATAAATAAATCAATGTGCTACATAAATTTACAGTGTATGTGTTATACTAGTATAAATCTGTGTGTTATACTTGAATGGATAAATCTGTTTGAAACTGAATCAAGAACTAAATCTATGTTTATCTATGTAAAAAGTTACCAATCAGCACTGACCTTTAACACAATCATGAATGTCAAAAGATATCAACCTTCAAACAGTTTTATTGAATTCTGTTGGATTTTCACATTTGACTTTCTATTGCAGTAAATACAACAGCACACATACCTTGTGAGTTTTGAGGACAGAATTGATGACAGCAGACTTCCCTGTGGCTGTGTGTCCATACACAAATAAAGCAGGAACTGTCATATCACCTCTCTACAACAGTAAAGCATGGTTATAATGAAGTGTCATCTCCCTATAGTAAAACATGGTTATAATGAAGTATCATCTCTCTACACAGCGATTTTTTTCCTTATAAAACTGGTACCGATAAACGGTACCATTCCCAATGCCAAAAACCATTGATTTTTCCCAATTTTGAGACTAAAAATTCCCAATTTACTTGCCGAAAAATAGACTGCTGACATCGTAATTTACTTAGTCTGTACAAGTTGTACAAGTTGACTAAAATGTTCACTTCCAGTATTAAATCGAAAGTACAGATCATATGGCAGTGCGCATGTTTTGTAGAGCTACGACGATTCTAAAATGAGGCTACGATGATTCCTTATGTAAATATTACTGTAAAAAGGTTACTATGTACACATTTAATATCAGTTCAGTATTCTGTATAAACATGATAAACTTAAGGCTAATGTCAAAGTCATCAACCATAAAATGAGCATGTTCATTGACCATGACACTACATCAAATGTGACTGAATGAACTTTACAAAGAGACAGGAACTTAAATCTTCATTCTGAAATATCATCTTGATGTTACCTTTCCAAACAATGTAGTTAACAGTTTAATCTGCGACTCCCTGCAAGGTAACAACTTCGTTAACGACAGAGTTTCCCTGTCAGGGGTTTCATCATTCCGGCCCTCCATTTACAGTCTGAAAAACACTGAAGAGATCGAGAATATCTAGCTACACTCTGAAAAACACTGAAGAGATCAAGACTCTAAAAAAAACACTAAATAGATCAAGAATATTTAGCTACTGTACAAACTATTTCTAGATAGATTGTGTATTGTGTACTCATTATTTGAGAATTACAGGAATCCCTGTGGTGTTTGGTTGTATTAATAATACATTGTATTATGAGATTATAAAATCACTCGTGTAGTAGTGTTATATATGTGGCTCTGGCTGGTGGGGTTAACCCTTTAGCTCGATCAACCAGTAGAACACTGTACTGTTAGGTCAGAGATCCCAGATCCCATTCTCATCTGAGACAACACAGGCTAGTAAAACACTGTTAGGTCAGAGATCCCAGATCCCATTCTCATCAGAGACAGCACAGGTTTAGTCTAGTAGAACACTGGCCTGTGATGTTAGAGATCCCAGATCCCATTCTCATCAGAGACAACACAGGCTCTGTTGCACTGGATTGAAAGCATGGAGTAATCTATATTCATTGATACCACTATGAAGTAATGATTGCAGTGATAAATTGTAAGATAGTACATCAAAGTCTATTCAACATAGTTTGACTTATAAATTGTTATCCAATGGGGATCCAGGTTAGAATACGTCCTCAGTACCCCTTGCATATAATAAGAGGCAACTAAATGGGGCAGTCCTTTAGATGAGACCATAAACCCCAGCCCTGTGTCACAGCAGGTATGACTTGATAAAGATCCCTCCCCGCTCAAAGGCCGAAAGCGCCGAGCACAGTCCTAAATTTTGCAGTCTATCACCAGCAACAGTGACGTCTCCATATGAGTGAAAGATTCTCGAGGGGGACGTTAAACAATATACAATCAATCAATATAAATTGTTAAATTCATCACACTGTATGGTTTTATTTATTAGGTTTGTCTGTTTTGATTTTGTTGCAATGTTTACAAAATTGTTATCAGGAAAATACACATAGGGAACTTAACGTGGATCGATCCTCATGTGACTTATCAAATCCGGAAAAACTGTATTAATTTCAACCCAAGATAGTTAAGTTTAATTAATACCCAAAGAAAATGTGTATGTTGTCACATTTTTATTATAAAGATGCCAGACATACAAAAACAGAAATATATGTTAAGGGCTGTTCCAGAAATGATCAAATGGGGGGGGGGGGGGTCGGGCAGCAAATGATATTTTTTTGTGTGGGTGGTCGTATTTTTTCAGATTTTAATTGGTCCGTGGTGGGATTGTTAATAAAATATTTATTATGGGTAGTGGGTAGTTTCTATTGTTTTATTTTGTGCTACGTGGGTGTTGAGTTTTCAGAATATTTTTATTGTCGCTCTTGTCGTGTTGGTTAAAAAACGTCGGAGGGAAAATTGAAAACGTGCTTTCGAAATCGAAAGTAACATAGAACTATTCGAGTTGTCGCTCTTTGCAGCGCATAACTTTCCATTACGGCACTCTTCAAATTAGAGGCGCGTTTAATAGGGTCCCTTTGGACGTGATGGCGGCGAACTCTGTTCTGTAGATTATTACAGTTTACAGTGCATCGATTTTGGGAATATTTTGAAACCAATAGGTATTCCGTTTTCTAATAAAAATAGGCAAACCTTAGTTGATTTATATGAGGGTACCGATGCGTTATATTTATCAGTCGGTGTGATGGTGATATAGAGTCCTCCGGGCGCGGGCTCCATTAGAAGACGAACGATTCGTGGAAAAACATATCCATACCCATTTCATGATAATAGCATCGTTTGGACTCCCAATCTTTCCAACATTCCCGCCATAGATGCTTTTGATTGTTGATGTGACATCATTTCTTCAGAACTACTGTGATACAATGTCGCACAGGCATTACCGCGTCATTGACTAGAATGTTTGTCCCGAAAACCTCGCGAGATTTCTACCGTTTTCATTTTTAAAAATATTTTTGTGGTGGGTCTGGTTAGTTTTTTTTTTTATTATTAGATGGGTCATTGTAAAATGAGTTTATTAATTTGATGGGTCATGGGGTAATTTTTTATTTTTTTTTATGGGTGCTTGGTATATACAAAAGGTGCCTCCCGACCCCCCCCCCCCCCCCCCCCCCCCCCCCCCATGTATTTATTTCTGGAATAGCCCTAACATCGGAATATCACACATTTTCGTTATACAGAGTAATTAAAATAGATAAAAACTTGTTGAAATAAAAAAAAATTTAATGTCAACAGTTAAAAAAAAACTACTAATTCATAAATATGTTTAAAGAAAATGTGGATATTGGCGAAATCATGTACATTATAGACATGCAGTAGAAGAAATACCAGCATAGGAGTTATTGCCCTTGGCAACATTTTTAAAATTATAAATAATTGATTATCTATGGAAAATATAAGCTTTTTCAGTATCAATAGTTTACCAGATATTTCATTTTATTCAGTGAATAAAATTCCTCTAAAAGATATATAAAATATAAGCTTTTCAGTATCAATAGTTTACCAGATATTTCATTT
>NC_079170.1:71014264-71079968 GCF_947568905.1 Ostrea edulis
TCTAGTTGCCGGTTTCGATGTTTCAAATTATTTAGACATACATGTATGATAAACAAGAGGCTCATGGAACACATCGCTCGCCTGAGTCACCATGTCCCTGCTTTTATGATTTTTAAGATTTTAGTACATTTTCCTAAACAAGATACCACGATTTACCTTAAATTTGAAAATGCCTCCCCCCCCTTAAATCCGCCACTGGTCATGGCATAATCGAACTCGAGATCACTCAACATGAGGATGCCTAAATACCAATATGACCTTGCTGGTCTGCAGATCAAAGATGATGGTTATGAAAAGTCTGGTACTCCAGTATAGCACATATTGCAAGAAGCCGCACACGCCACATTGTCGTGCTTGTTGCACGATGACACTTAGAAGTGTGCTCACACATCACGAATCTTCACACAAGATGCTGAATTACATCCATCAGACATCTTTACTCATCTGGAAAAATTAGTAAATATATTGCATCCTATCAATGCAAGGGCTGGTCAAAACAGGACCTTTAACTCGAAAACAAAATTGCATTCAAGTCTTGATATATCTGCATACTCTTAGATACAATGGTGAATGTTGGCCTGTAGTTACTCAAAACTTGGTCTGATAAAATACATCATGGTCAGTGATCCCCACAATATGTCAATAAAGCAATGCAAGTTCGGTATCAGCATCCTTAAACTACCATCCGTGACGATTTGGTTAATATTGGACTTGAGAATATATGGTATTAAGATCTGCAAACCGCATCCAAGTTAGCAAAACTTTGATCAAATCAACATCAAAACGTATGACTTTTCAACAATTTACACGACAATTCCTCACGATAAATTAAAAAATAGACTTTTTGACATTATACACAGTTGCTTCTTTAACAAAAATGGTAAACGGAAATATTCATATCTAGTGATCGGTCATCCAAATAATTACTTTTTTTGGATGACCACTGATTCCAATCACAGGTACTCTGAAGTTGAAATGAAAAATATGCTGGAGATCCTCTTTGAGGATATCCTCGTAGTTTTTCGTGATCAGGTCTTCCAACAGTATGTAGGAATCCCCATGGGCACACATTGTGCTCCTTTATTAGCTGACCCGTTTTTATATTCTGATAAAGCAGAATTATTTTAAAACTTCTACTTATTATAAGAAGAAAAAAATCTCTTGCTGCGGCCTTCAATTCAACATTTAGATACATATATCGAAGTTTTATCGATTTTAATAATTTTCATTCAAATGTCGATTCGAACTGGAAATAAAAGACACCAGAGTCGTCTACTTCTGCATCATACTTAGATATTTTATCTAAAATAGATATTAACGGCAAACTAACACCTCAACTTCATTACAAACACGATTAAAGCTTTTCCATTGTCAACTTCCCATATCTATGTAGCAATATTCCATTATCACTTGCATATGGTGTGTATTTAACTCAACTGATTTGATACACAAGAGCTTGTTCTGCGTATGATCAGTTTTTACATCAAGGCAAGCTACTGATAAACAGGGGTTTCAACAGTCTCGTTTAAAGTCACCGTTTCGCAAATTCTATGGTCGTTATATAACGATCTAGTTTGCCAATATAACATATCATTGGGTCAAATGCTGCCCGACTTATTTCATACCCATTGTTAGGCCGTTCTTGGCATACTGATTACTCCGTATACCTGATCAAGATATATGTCTCACAGGGGTTGTAACCAGTCGACAGGGGATGCTTACTCCTCCTAGGCACCTGGTCCCACCTCAGGTATATACAGGGGTCTATGTTTGCCCAACTCTCTATTTTGTATTGCTTATAGGAGTTATGAGATTGATCACTGTTCGTTATCTTCATCTTTCACCTGCTGTCAACATCTGATGCAGCTGTAATTATTTTTGGAATGCAAATCCGCTGAATCGCCACTCATTCAGAAACTGCAAGTATGTCAAAAACAGTATCTAAAACATCACCGCTTGCACATGCATCTGACCTTTCAAGCCTGATATTGCATCCAATCATCTAAAGCCAAGGTCCAGAGTCCGCATATAGCTCTCTCTCTTACCAGATGGGAGAGGATCGTTTATATTGGCAATGGTTTGCGACGATGTTGTACCCCTGACCTTTAACCTTGTCAGCTTCCTACTTTTTCTGTATCGCAGTAACGACATATTCACAAACACATGGAGAGAGTACATAGCTCTCGTTACAAACATCATGGACACTGAAGTCAACTATACAGAAAGATAATTTAATCCTGAGATATGATGTTATGTAATCAACAAATAATCAATAAGAGTAACAAATGCACAACACAACCTGGCAAGAATTCGTGGCATTTCAAAATCCTCGTAACATGTAAACAATGATCACTAACACAATGACAATCATTACAACCTCTATTCTTAATTAATCAGTCATAATTAATCAGTCATAAATACTGTGTGTTTGGATAAAGTAAACTTGCGTAACTGTATGTGTTAATATTTACCGGTGTTTTTGTCAGTAATCAATCAATGCTGTTTCGATGTATCTTATTTCTCAATAAAAATACTGACCTTTCAACTCCACATCAAAAAGATACACATTAAAAATGACAAAAATAAAAGAATAAATGTCTACGATGTCAGATTTTGGGGGATACAAAAACGACAGGAAGCATGAGTGACGCGATTTTCCCATAATTTCCCTTGTCTATAAACCCTCCTCATACAAGCACTCTAAACATTTATTACTAATAACAAATGGCATACATAATGATGCACCTTCTCTGATCTAAAATGAAACTTAAAACTGACATAAAATGTGCTAACGAACTTTAACAATTAGTTTTTTCCAGACGGTCACATAAACCTGGACTATACAACATGCAGTCATGGATTTCACAAATATACACCTTCAAAATAATTAACCTGGAATGTAAATGTTTCACTTAGAATTAAGTCCTTAAACATAGCACCTTGTCAACAATACAGCACCCTAATACATAATGTGTAGGAATATGCACAGTGTAAAATCATGTAAAAATACACAAAATATAGGCCAGAGTGCTAAGCCAAAAAATCTTATTGCTCCGCAAAACTGCAGTGCTACCTAGCACCATGAATGTAAATCAATTTAAAAAGTAAAATTGTTAAACATCAATACATAAAATCTGATGGTTAAGTGTGATTCATGATCACACCTTCAGGAGAGGTTGATTTTAAAACAATAATTTATCGACGGAGAACCTAATGCCGAATCTATACATGCAGTTTTTGATAATTCAATACACCCTCCATCAGGTTTGGCGTTAATTTCATAGGAAATGTTAACTGGTACATTTAAAACATTGGTCCCACCAACAGAAGGGTAAAAGACATGTTTGATAAAATACAAACTGTATCTGATTGCCAATGATATATATATATATATATATATATATATATATATATATATATATATATAATTCAATAAAAAAAGCAGGAAAATATACAGTTCCAAAATATATTTAAATCACTAGCGCTTTCTGGATTTTAACATCCATCCTCAGGTGAATACAAATTAATAATCATATATATATATATATATATATATATATATATATATATATATATACACACACTTTTTCCCGCATATATTGCAAATAAACACCTATATTGAACCCTCTCAAAACAATCAAAATACATAAAAATTGTTTCTACAAAATCTATGACATGCATTTGATTAGACAAAATAAGAAGTGGACATATCTACTCTGCATAGAGATTACAAATCTGTTAACATCATAATTCCTCTTTTGATTCTCTCCCTTCATAGGGTTGGGATTTCTTTCTTTTATCACCATAATACTTGGATTGTCTCCCTTGCACAAATTTGGGATGAGCTCGTACATGGTCAGCAGCCTTAAAGATCAGTCTCATGAACTCACTCACATCAAACTGGTAATTTGTAAACTTTGCATGGGCCCCAAGTGTTGGGTGATGACCCTGAAACAGAAATGTCACCAAGGCCATTCTTCAAAATGTTTGTAGTCCCACAGAACTATGTAGAAATGTCACCAAGGCCATTATTCAAAATGTTTGTAGTCCCACAGAACTATGTAGAAATGTCACCAAGGCCATTATTCAAAATGTTTGTAGTCCCTCAGAACTATGTAGAAATGTCACCAAGGCCATTCTTCAAAATGTTTGCAGTCCCTCAGAACTATGTAGAAATGTCACCAAGGCCATTCTTCAAAATGTTTGTAGTCCCTCAGAACTATGTAGAAATGTCACCAAGGCCATTATTCAAAATGTTTGCAGTCCCTCAGAACTATGAACAATAAAAATCATTTCTGGTTCTAAAATCAAATAAGTGTTTAAAATCTCTGAAATCAATAATTTCCATGTTAAAAAAAAGTCAGAAATGAAAGTAGCTAGTGTTTATTCTTTCTATGTAACAACAAACCCCCTTTGGTATACTTGATTCCAGGCACTTTGCGTTGAGGATGAAAAAAACAGCATCACAGATTTTAAGTGATGATTTTAAATGATTTTTCTTTTGAATGCTATAGCGTTTATTTATTGTTGAATTGATGCACAATACAAATCGCTTTTACTGCGTTTCCTTACATTGTGTGTTGAAAATGACACAGGAGTCAGAAATGTTAATGAAGCATCGGGTAAGTTATTTTTATTGTACTACAGTGTATTTCTTACATCCAAAGAAATAATGACTACACAAGTGTGCGACAAGTTTGTGGCGACCAATCGCTGTTCTGCACGATCATTCAAAATAATAACAAAAGAAAACTCAAACATACGCAGGTACAAGATTTCAATAAACGTATTACTGAATGAAATGCCTTTGTAAGAGATTTCAAGCGATTTCCCAGCAATTTTAAACATATTACGCATCATGATTGCTTGATGGTATATTTTGATTCTTCATTAATACGACAATAGAATTCTCTATGTCTGATCAATATAATACAATTTAAATAAGAATTTAAGTATGCAAGTAAGAATTTCCACATATTGTCTGTGTCTGTGGATGTACAGTACCAGCAGCTTTATTCTTGACATTTCTATTGTGTTCTTTCAGGCACGTATCCTATCCTATCATGAGTGTATCCTATCCTCTCGTGCTTGTATCCTATCCTCTCGTGATTGTATCCTATCCTCTCGTGTGCATATCCTATCCTACCGTGTGCGTATCCTATCCTATCGTGTGTGTATCCTATCCTATCGTGATTGTACCCTATCCTATCGTGTGTGCGTATCCTATCCTATCATGTGTGTATCCTATCCTATCGTGAGTGTATCCTATCCTATCGTGATTGTACCCTATCCTATCGTGTGGGTATCCTATCCTACTGTGCATGTATCGTGTTTTATTGTTTATCATGTCAAGAATAATGTTGTTGGTTTTTTTTGTAAGTACTGCAACTTAAATTTACACCCCAAAAAAATTACTGCATAATGGGTATTTTCTGTAAATGAAAATTTTTGCATGTTGATCCCTAAAATGTAGCACATTATATTCTGCATTTCCAATTCCTGCAGTTGCATTATTCCTGTATTTGTCTATATCTTTATTTTGCAATAGTAAATTTTGCACATTTTTCCTATCCACAAAAAATTGGACAACCACAAAAAATACCCGTTATAAATACCCATTATTATAGTATGTCTATGGAGTGAGAAAGATGATGAATACTGACTGGAAATTAGATAACATTGATTGATAATGTGTTCCTTGTTGAAAATTCATTGTCATGATAATGGAATAGTTTTTACCTCATCTTCTTGGATAACTTTGGACCGTTTCTCCCATGTCATGTAGTGAATTCCCCGTGACCTTGCAAGGTCACGATAGCAATCCCTATCCTCACAATTGTACCTTAAAAAAAAGATATTATAATTCATAAAATTCAGACAGGTAAAACAATTGTTTTCTTTCCAATGGCAACATGTAGATTATCTATTCAAGATGTAAGGCAATACAACAAAATATTGACTCAATTTGGAAAATTTTCTAATGCAAAACCATTGTTTAAGCTTTATCTATGTATAACACTGTTCCGATATAACAGCAGAAATTGCCTGTAAACTTAGAGATCTACTAACAGCTCAATGACCACCGCCCAGTCTGGTTGAAAGAGTAAGTGTGTCAGACCCGCTCCGTGCATACCGATGAAAATGTCACTGTTGTGGGAAGTCTGCAATACAACATTCTGAATTACATATTGTTCATACTAGTCCATTTTTCTCACTAATACCAATGGATGACAAGTGCTGCTAGAAATAATTCAATGTGTGATGATGCATCAGGTTCATTTAAATCACATACCTCCATCTGCTTCTTAAACGGCATATTCCTGCAGTAAAACGAAAAACAAAAGTAAAGTTATTACAATATCTAAAATTAGATTCTGAAATAATCTGGATCATTTCAATGTTTGTGTATACTTCTGACAAACATCTGAATGCTGAACTCAAAGTGAGGCTTATCATGATTCCAATAAAGATTCTGATTGGCTAGTTCAAAAGGGGTAATCCATAGAAACTACCTTAAAGAGAAGTCTAGAAAGTTTATATAAGCTTTCATTTTCCACTGAAAAAAAAAAAAATTCAGTATTTAGACCAGTATTTCCTCCAGAAAAAATGTTTACAGACTCTTCCCAGCACAATCATTGGAGATCACATTTATTTCATGATCGAGACCTTATTTTTACATGGATAGAAAGATGAATTTATTCACAAGACATTTCTTTCAGAAATTATTTATTGCTAAGTCTTCTATGTGTAAGAGTTTGCAAGAATAAAATTTTCACAAATGTTGGTCTCGCAAAAATACTATTCTCACAAATACAACGTGACCTACAGTATAATGGAAGTCGAATGTGATGCCTGAACTGACCCTGGTTTAAAAAAAAAAAATTCACGTACCTCTGATGAAGAATCATTGTTTAGATTTCATACAAGAAATGAACGAGATTCTATTAGACAAAACCACAAACATATTTTCTTTCAATAGTGTCCGTACAAGTTTCATTATTATAGTATCATTCTTATTGGGAACTTGTTTCTTAAGAAAACATCCAGTTGTTTGTAGGGAGTACAGTGGAATCATTAGATTTCGTGGGAGCTCACATATTGTGAATGTCGTGGATATCTCTATCGCATGAATTTCAAACCACAACAAAATAAACAACCAATTTAATGTTTCATGTAGAGAAACCATATCTACGATATTACACCCCAACAGAACAGATATTACATTCCAACAAAACTATGAAATCTCAATACGAAATCTCAACAATCCACAAAACCTGGTCCCGGGCACAAATCTAAAGAACTCGACATTACACCCCAACAGAACTATTACATCTCAACAATCCGCAAAACCTGGTCCCGGGCACAAATCTATAGGACTTGACATTACACCCCTACAGAAAACCTGATCCCGGGCACAAATCTAAAGGACTCGACATTACACCCCAACAAAAAAACCTGATCCCGGGCACAAATCTAAAGGACTCGACTCATTGCATGATCCTAACTAATCCTGAGAGCATTTTGATGATTTCACGTTTTATTACAGCATACCCTTACACCTGGACAGATCTATAAAAGCGACATTGAACACAATGCAATTTACATTGGTGTCATATATACTTTACCAGTCATCTAGACCTAACAGTACCCATAATATGTAACCAACATTATATCCATAATATGTAATCAACATTATATCCATAATATATAACCAACATTATATCCATAATATGTAATCAACATTATATCCATAATATATAACCAACATTATATCCATAATATGTAATCAACATTATATCCATAATATATAACCAACATTATATCCATAATATGTAATCAACATTTATACCCATAATATGTAACCCACATTTATATCCATAATATGTAACCAACATTTATATCCATAATATGTAATCAACATTCAAATTAAAATGTGCAAATTTGCAAGCATTATTACCTGTCATAAGTTACAACTTGGACTTCAAATTCTCCCACCATCTTCATGGCCCCCATCAGCTAGAAAAATTAAAAAGATATTAGTTGTCACTGAGATGATGAAATTGCTAGTCATGCATTCAACAGTGTCTTCATTAAAACATATTATGGATTCCCCCTCTCCCTTTATAAAGATCTCCTTCTGTAAGAATGAAAATGTTGGATAAAGATCAACAATTTTGAATTAAAAACGTTTCGTAAATTGAGAATTCTGGATATGAAACCTATCATTTGAGAATTCTGGATTAAAAACACCTTTTGTTACAATGAGAATTCTGAATATCAAATCTGTCTTTTGATTGAAAATTCTGGATATAAAACCCTTCTTTAGATTAGGAATTCTGGATATCAATCTGCATTCTAAATCAAATTTCTAGATCACACTCACCTCCTCTTCATTAAGAATGTTCCTGTACTTTGTTTTTCTGGACAAAAGGGTAATTCTGATTTTGTTTTCCTGTAAGTAAACAAAAACAACTATTGTGAATAGTACACAAATTTCAAAAGATGCATCAATAATGAATGTCACACGATACGACTTATATATCATTGATACACATCAAACGACATGACTTATAAATCATTGATACACATCAAACGATATGACTTATAAATCATTGATACACATCACACGATATGACTTATAAATCATTGATACACATCACACGATATGACTTATAAATCATTAATACACATCACACAATATGATGACTTATAAATCATTGATACACATCACACGATATGATTTATAAATCATTGATACACATCACACGATATGACTTATAAATCATTGATACACATTACACGATATGACTTATATATCATTGATACACATCACACGATATGACTTATAAATCATTGATACAGATCACACGATATTACTTATAAATCATTGATACACATCACACGATATGACAACTTATAAATCATTGATACACATCACACGATATGACTTATAAATCATTGATACACATCACACGATATGACAACTTATAAATCATTGATACACATCACACGATATGACAACTTATAAATCATTGATACACATCACATGATATGACGACTTATAAATCATTGATACACATCATACGATATGATGACTTATAAATCATTGATACACATCACACGAGATGACTTATAAATTATTGATACATATCACATGATATGACTTATAAATCATTGATACACATCACACGATATGATGACTTATAAATCATTGATACACATCACACGATATGATGACTTATAAATCATTGATACACATCACACGATACAATGTATGACCCTGGTGGTGGTGACAACACTCCTTCACTCGGTGCAAGATACTCAATCTCAGTCATAACAAACCAGCTGGTCAGAGGCAATCTTTCTGCTGGAGCTTTAACTATTTATTCATTACAAAGTTATGCAATGAAACAATATTTTCAACTATCTTTACTAGCCAATTTGACTTTGATATTAATCCAAGGTCATGACATGTTTTGACATAATAAACCTTTATGCTTCATACTTGAACGAACTCTTGACCTCCCTCCAAGTTTTTGGACACAGGTGTTTTTTTTTACTCTGTGACATTGCTTATAAATATATTATAGTTTGGCATCATAACACACTTTTGGTAAAAAAAAAAACAAAAAAACAACCGTGAAATGTAAATTCTTGATTCTTCTCTTTTTTCTATTTAATTGATCACATCAAGATCTACCTAATAATGGATTTACTCACCAATGGTCCATGTTGAGTGAGTTTGAGTCTGTGGGCCAAGTGTTGATTAAAAGCTTCAAACAAGCTGCTTCCTTGGCAGCCCGGCACCTGTGAACAAAAATATAAGTATTCTTATACAGATATCTCTAGAGGAAGACAAAATCTAAGTATTCTTGTACAATATTATCTCAAGACTGAGACAAAATATAAGTATTTTTATACAAAGTATCTCGAGACCGAGACAAAATATAGGTATTTTTATACAGAGTATCTTGAGACCGAGACAAAATATAAGTATTTTTATACAGAATATCTCGAGACCAAGACAAAATATAAGTATTTTTATACAGAATATCTCGGGACTGAGATAAAATATAAGTATCCTTACACAGAGTATCTTGAGACCAAGACAAATAAGATATGATTATAATCTACCGATTATAAAGTCTACCAAACAAAGTTCTGGCCGTATAAAAGTGGCTTTTTTTAACTGTATCCTTATACAGAGTATCTCGAGACTAAGACAAACTATTGGACTGTATCCTTATACAAAGTATCTCGAGACTAAGACAAACTATTGGACTGTATCCCTATACATAGCATCTCGAAACTGAGACAAACTATTGGACTGTATCCCTATACATAGCATCTCGAGACTGAGACAAACTATTGGACTGTATCTCTATACATAGCATCTCGAGACTGAGACAAACTATTGGACTGTATCCCTATACATAGCATCTCGAGACTGAGACAAACTATTGGACTGTATCTCTATACATAGCATCTCGAGACTGAGACAAACTATTGGACTGTATCTCTATACATAGCATCTCGAGACTGAGACAAACTATTGGACTGTATCTCTATACATAGCATCTCGAGACTAAGACAAACTATTGGACTGTATCCCTATACATAGCATCTCGAGACTGAGACAAACTATTGGACTGTATCTCTATACATAGCATCTCGAGACTGAGACAAACTATTGGACTGTATCTCTATACATAGCATCTCGAGACCAAGACATTCATCCTTCAGAAAACATGTACATGTAATTAGTAACAAGTGACTTTACACCATTTTAAAAAATTATTTACAAAAAAAAAACAAACTATAAACATTAAGTTATGTTTCATAATGTGGGCTGAAATTTCAAAGTGAACCAGGCTACCTTATAAAGCACATTTGTGTTAGTATTGCTGTAAGTACTTGTAAAGCACATTTGTGTTAGTATTGTTGTAAGTACTTGTAAAGCACAATTGTGTTAGTATTGCTGTAAGTTAGAACACATCGTTTCTCTGTATCATCTTACTAACAACAGCTTGTTCAGAAATTCATTACTTTTAAACACATTTGCAGTTTTAGGAAACCCTAGTTTATACAGTTGCTAATCTGAATAAAATAAGATTCTTTGATCCTTTCGCGTAGACTTCTACATGAGCTGACCACAGGATTCTATTTAATTAATGATACTAAGTTTATTATAGTAGATCCAGCTTTAATTGTTATTTAAATAGATCTACATATTCACTGAATCTTTCCCGGACCATAGGATCTTATTTTAATCAGACAGAGTTTATTATAGCAGATCTAGTTTTAATTGTTATTTAAATAGATCTACATATTCACTGAATCTTTCCCGGACCATAGGATCTTATTTTAATCAGAGTTTATTAATAGCAGATCTAGGTTTTATTGTTATTTACATAGATCTACTTATTCACTGCATCTTCCCCATTAAACTACATAACAAGCTCTGTGTTTTCTTCCACACTCTAAATTTACACAATATATTTTTAACAAGGTATTAATTTATTTCAGAATAATTATATTACCCAGAAAGCAATTAAATTTTGATTTCAGCCATAGTGCATGTTAGTTAGTAAATAAGTACATTAATTTTTTAATTTTCTTGCAGAGTGATGCACTAACTCAGGGTAGGATGTCTACATTTCAGTTTGAATCGCGGTAATAATATGAACAAAGCGAAATTATCGAGCATGCGCAGAAGGGAAAAGTCAGAGATGGGTTAGTGTCATGACCGTCAAGGCACTAACCCTTCTGTGACATGAAAACAAACAGAAAAATTAACTAACCCCCATATCCCAACATTACAGTAGGCTAACAGACAATGAAACACAACTTGTAAACAATAAAATAATAAACAAAAACAAATAAACACTGAGAACATTCCATTAATAAGATTACATTCAAAGTTTATCAGGTGTAAAACAGTTAAAAAAAAAATTCTTGAAATGAAGAATTACTATCCTGAGTTAGTGCATCACTCTGCAAGAAAATTAAAAAAGATAATGTACTTATTTACTAACTATAATGTCATATCTCACCCCACAGAGTAACTCTTACCAGTGTCTGGTTATAAAACATCTCATATCTCACCACACAGAGCGACTCTTACCAGTGTCTGGTTATAAAACATCTGGTATCTCACCACACAGAGCGACTCTTACCAGTGTCTGGTTATAAAACATCTCATATCTCACCACACAGAGTAAATTTTACCAGTGTCTGGTTATAAAACATGTCATATCTCACCACACAGAGTAAATTTTACCAGTGTCTGGTTATAAAACATGTCATATCTCACCACACAGAGCGACTCTTACCAGTGTCTGGTTATAAAACATGTCATATCTCACCACACAGAGTAAATCTTACCAGTGTCTGGTTATAAAACATGCCATATCTCACCACACAGAGTAAATCTTTCCAGTGGCGGGTTATAAAACATGCCATATCTCACCACACAGAGCGGTCTAAATCTTACCAGTGTCTGGTTATAAAACATCTCATATCTCACCACACAGAGTAAATCTTACCAGTGTCTGGTTATAAAACATCTCATATCTCACCACACAGAGCGACTCTTACCAGTGGCTGGTTATAAAACATGTCATATCTCACCACACAGAGTAAATCTTACCAGTGGCTGGTTATAAAACATGTCATATCTCACCACACAGAGTAACTCTTACCAGTGTCTGGTTATAAAACATGTCATATCTCACCACACAGAGTAACTCTTACCAGTGTCTGGTTATAAAACATCTCATATCTCACCACACAGAGTAACTCTTACCAGTGTCTGGTTATAAAACATCTCATATCTCACCACACAGAGTAAATCTTACCAGTGTCTGGTTATAAAACATCTCATATCTCACCACACAGAGTAAATCTTACCAGTGTCTGGTTATAAAACATCTGGTATCTCACCACACAGAGCGACTCTTACCAGTGTCTGGTTATAAAACATCTCATATCTCACCACCCAGAGTAACTCTTACCAGTGTCTGGTTATAAAACATGTCATATCTCACCACACAGAGTAAATCTTACCAGTGGCTGGTTATAAAACATGCCATATCTCATTCTGGGTAATAGCGGAAAGACAGCATCTCGAACACACAGCTGTTGATTAAAAGAGACGGAAAATAACGTTAATACTTAATAACATTCAGAGTGAGAGAGAGAGAGAAGGAAAATAAGGTTAATACTCAATAACATTCAGAGTGAGAGAGAGAAGGAAATAACGTTAATATTCAATAACATTCAGAGTGAGAGAGAGAGAAGGAAAATAACATTATACTCAATAACATTCAGTGAGAGAGAGAGAAGTAAAATAATGTTAATACTCAATAACATTCAGAGTGAGAGAGAGAAAAAAAAATAATGTTAATATTCAATAACATTCAGAGTGCTGTATCATAGAAAGGTAATATTACAGAAGACATAGTGGGATTATAGCGTACATAACAGTGTGACGCCAATTCAAGAGATTTATATACTTGTTATCAAAGAGTCTTTTCTAAGACAGGGGATGTGATCAGAAAGAAACATGCAAAACATAAAACAGATATTGCAAAACATAAAACAGATATTCCAAGGACTCAGGAGTATCTGTTACATGCAATTCAACTAATCTATAACATCCTGAGATCCCACAAAACACTACTGTACCTATAACATCCCAAGATCCCACAAAACACTACTGTATCTATAACATCCCGAGATCCCACAAAACACTACTGCATCTATAACATCCTGAGATCCCACAAAACACTACTGTATCTATAACATCCCGAGATCCCACAAAACACTACTGTATCTATAACATCCTGAGATCCCACAAAACACTACTGTATCCCAAGATCTCACAAAAACAGTATAGTATCTATAACATCCTGAGATCCCACAAAACACTACTGGATCTATAACATCCCGAGATCCCACAAAACAATACTGTATCTATAACATCCCGAGATCCAACAAAACACTACTGTATCTCGAGATCCCACAAAAACACTATAGTATCTATAACATTCCGAGATCCCACAAAACACTACTGTATCTATAACATCCCGAGATCCCACAAAACACTACTGTATCTATAACATCCCGAGATCCCACAAAACACTACTGTATCTATAACATCCTGAGATCCCACAAAACACTACTGTATCTATAACATCCTGAGATCCCACAAAACACTACTGTATCCCAAGATCCCACAAAACACTACTGTATCTATAACATCCTGAGGTCCCACAAAACATTACTTAGACAGGACTTAGAGAGATGTGATCATTATACTGTATAAAGGAGGACTTAGAGAGATGTGATCTGGATACTGTATAAAGGAGGACTTAGAGATGTGATCTGTATACTCTATAAAGGAGGACTTAGAGAGATGTGATCTGTATACTGTATAAAGGAGGACTTAGAGAGATGTGATCTGTATACTGTATAAAGGAGGACTTAGAGAGATGTGATCTGTATACTCTATAAAGGAGGACTTAGAGAGATGTGATCTGGATACTGTATAAAGGAGGACTTAGTGAGATGTGATCTGTATAGAGAGATGTGATCTGTATACTGTATAAAGGAGGACTTAGAGAAATGTGATCTGTATACTGTATAAAGGAGGACTTAGAGAGATGTGATCTGGATACTCTATAAAGGAGGACTTAGAGAGATGTGATCTGGATACCCTATAAAGGAGGACTTAGAGAGATGTGATCTGTATACTGTATAAAGGAGGACTTAGAGAGATGTGATCTGTATACTCTATAAAGGAGGACTTAGAGAGATGTGATCTGTATAAAGGAGGACTTAGTGAGATGTGATCTGTATACTGTATAAAGGAGGACTTAGAGAGATGTGATCTGTATACTCTATAAAGGAGGACTTAGAGAGATGTGATCTGTATAAAGGAGGACTTAGAGAGATGTGATCTGTATACTGTATAAAGGAGGACTTAGAGAGATGTGATCTGTATAAAGGAGGACTTAGTGAGATGTGATCTGTATACTGTATAAAGGAGGACTTAGAGAGATGTGATCTGTATAAAGGAGGACTTAGAGAGATGTGATCTGTATAAAGGAGGACTTAGAGAGATGTGATCTGTATACTCTATAAAGGAGGACCTAGGAAGACAAGGTGATTTGACATTGATAAGAACATGAAAGATCTAAGATTGTCTAGGAACCCAAACACATCAGACATCACACAGAGTTTGTACCCCCTGATGTAGACCTAACACACACATCAGACATCGCACAGAGTTGGTACCCCCTGATGTAGACCTAACACACACATCAGACATCACACAGAGTTGGTACCCCCTGCTGTAGACCTACCACACTTCTATACATACAAGGATGCTCAATACATACAATGTAGTAACTGGAAACTGTATTGTACACACACAGGAATGAGGCTATATTCTTCTGACTATAAAATGCAAGCAAGTCTCAAATGACAACAAAACGTTCACCAGAATTTAACACGAACCGCTCACTAAATTTGACTTACAATTTTCTTGTCATACTGGTGTAATCTAATTATAGGATAATCGGTGAAAGCCTTCCACATTTCTGCGAACAGGTCCATGTATCCCATGTTGCTCTGTAACACAATCCTAATCAATGCCATAATCACTATATACATGTACATTTGTATATACTTTACAGCAAAAAACATTGTGTCCCTTTTGTTTACAGGACTAGTAGATCCTACAAATCAGTACATCAAGTTAGCTGTGGATTACAGAATAATAACCCTTTTTTTAATTTTCGGGGGTGTGGGCCTGTACTTGTGGATTACAGAATACTAACCTTTTTTTCAATTGTCGGGTGAGTGTGTGTGTGTGTGTGTGGGGGGGGGGGGGGGGGGGTGTACTCTCCTTTTCTCTCTACAATTTGTGAATTTTATCATCTTATCCCAGTAAAAATCAATTTACAAATTTTACAAACAATTGGACACATGTACACTTTCCGGTTGGGGAGAAAAGTTGTCTTTTTCACACAGGAAACTGTCCAGTCCCAATGACAAAGAACTGAGATCTCTGCTTCTGTAAAAACAGGCCTGACATAAATTCATCAGTTCAATCTCATGTTGTGAGTGTAGGCTTGGAAAATGTGATCTTTTGATGCTTGAATCAAAACTGAATGCAACTGGCAGGCTTCTTATTTTCTTATTCTACATTTATTTAGTATTATGTTGCAGGAGTTACCTCTCTTTGTTTGATATGCATTAAATTTGATAATCATGTAGATATTTTACTTCCTACAAATCAGAAGATCTATTTTCTTTGGCCCAATGATCAATCATCTTTATCTAGCTGAGGTACCATAGATTATAATTCAGAGTCTAATACCTTGTCGCAAGAGATGATGGCAATCATACGAAAATCAGATGTTCAGTCAGCTCTGGTTATATTATAGAACAACATAAAATTACATTCTACTAAAGCGGATCCAAGATCTGATCTTATAAAAAATGGTTTGGCCACAATTGCAAGAATTGAATGAAAGATGTCTGTATGGTTACCATGGAAACATACCGTATCCCACATCACAACGTACACATCTGTGGAGAACGAGTTGTTAAGGTGATTGGAGGCATACAAGTTAATGAAGTCACAAAAATGGTGGTACATATTGATTCCTGTAAGACAAACACACGAGTGAATCGGATTGCATCTGAGTGAATCTGAGTGTTACATAAAATGGAGGAGATGTCCTCTCTGCAGTTATTTTTTCTTTGCACTACCAGTCAACAATGCTCACCTGCATCCAACTTCATGAAATACGTTGGTTTGTCAAGAACGATATCACATCGGCCATCTTGAATTGGACGGAAAGGCAGAGATGAAAAGTGTTCAACTTCAGCAAACCTACAATTTATTACAATTTCAACAGTGAAATAGTATAACTTATCCATTAAATAAAACTAATATTTTCACAAAGCACTTGTGAAAATATAAAAAAAAAATCCTGTAATTCTTGAGAAATAAATTCCATATCCGACTACAAAGCACTGAATATCCTGTATGTATTTCACATGAAATATAAATGAATAAATACATCGGGCTATTTTTGGTGTAAAATAATATTTGACACTTATGTATGTCGACTATGAAATTCTCAAAAACATTTTTCATTAAAAATAAAATCTCCTATGTTATCTATCCTTTCATGAGAAAAAACTAACTCACATATATATAAGTACAGAGAAATTAATCTAAAGCAATTTAACCCAGTTTGCAAGAATGAATCTACATAAAGATGTCCCGATTTCCATTAGTTTTGTTGTGCTTTACCGCTACATCGCGTTACAGTAGATTTGTAATTCTTCTTTACGGTAGTTTTGTCATGCTTAACCGCTGTATCACGTTACAGTAGATTTGTAATTCTTCTTTACAGTAGTTTTGTCATGCTTTACGGCTACATCGCGTTACAGTAGATTTGTAATTCTTCTTTACAGTAGTTTTGTCATGCTTTACGGCTACATCGCGTTACAGTAGTTTTGTAATTCTTCTTTATGGTAGTTTTGTCCTGCTTTACGGCTACATCGCGTTACAGTAGATTTGTATAATTTTTCTTTACGGTAGTTTTGTCATGCTTTATGGCTACATCACGTTACAGTAGTTTCGTCATGCTTTACGGCTACATCAAATTACACTAGATTTGTAATTCTTCTTTACGGTAGATTTGTCATGCTTTAGGGCTACAGCGCGTTACAGTAGTTTTGTCATGTTTTACAGCTACATCACGTTACACTAGTCTAAGATTTGTAATTCATCTTTACGGTAATTTAGTCATGCTTTACGGCTACATCACATTACAGTAGATTTGTAATTCTTCTTTACGGTAGTTTTGTCATGCTTTACGGCTACATCGCGTTACAGTAGATTTGTAATTCTTCTTTACCGTAGTTTTGTCATGCTTTAAGGCTACATCACGTTACAGTAGTTTTGTAATTCTTCTTTACGGTAGTTTTGTCATGCTTTACGGCTACATCGCGTTACAGTAGTTTTGTCATGCTTTACGGCTACATCACGTTACGGTAGTTTTGTCATGCTTTACGGCTACATCACGTTACAGTAGATTTGTAATTCTTCTTTATGGTAGTTTTGTCATGCTTTACGGCTACATCACGTTACAGTAGTTTTGTCATGCTTTACGGCTACATCGCGTTACAGTAGATTTGTAATTCTTCTTTATGGTAGTTTTGTCATGCTTTACGGCTACATCACGTTACGGTAGTTTTGTAATTCTACTTTATGGTAGTTTTGTCATGCTTTACGGCTACATCACGTTACAGTAGTTTTGTAATTTTTCTTTACGGTAGTTTTGTCATGCTTTACGGCTACATTACCTTACAGTACATTTGTAATTCTTCTTTACGGTAATTTTGTCATGCTTTACGCCTACATCGCGTTACAGTAGTTTTGTCATGCTTTACGCCTACATCGCGTTACAGTAGTTTTGTCATGCTTTACGGCTACATTGCGTTACAGCAGTTTGGTAATTTTTCTTTACGGTAGTTTTGTCATGCTTTATGGCTACATTACGTTACAGTAGATTTGTCATGCTTTACGTTACATTACGTTACAGTAGATTTGTCGTGCTTTACGGTTACATCACGTTACAGTAGATTTGTCGTGCTTTACGGTTACATTACATTACAGTAGTTTTGTCATGCTTTACGGTTACATCATGTTACAGTAGATTTGTCATGCTTTACGGTTACACTACGTTACAGTAGTTTTGTCATGCTTTATGGTTACATTACGTTACAGTAGTTTTGTCATGCTTTACGGTTACATTACGTTACAGTAGTTTTGTAATTCTTTACCAGGACTGCAGGGCACTCTTGTGTTCCCCCTCCGCTTTCAGAGCTTCTGTATCTAGGTCACAGTGACCTCCAATCAACCCCGTGTTAACCTCATCCTGTGTATTACCCAGACTCGTATCAAACATGTTTTCTTTAAATCTATAAAAAAAAATGAATTCTAAATATAACTCAATAAAATGTACTCCTGTACTGTGTAGCATGCAATTACTGTTGATGGACTTTTTTAATCATTAAATGTTAAAATTTACAGAATGAAAGTAACAAGAGGCCCATGGGCCACATCGCTCACCTGAGTCACCTTGGTCCATATCAGAAGACTTTCTATATATATTTGCATGTAAAACTGTAGTCCTTATTATGGCCCCAACCTACCCCTGGAGGCCATAGTTTTTGCAAACTTGAATCTACACTATGTCAGAAGCTTTCATGTAAATGTGAACTTCTTTGGCCCAATGGTTCACCAGAAGAAGATATTTGAAGATTTTTCCTATATATTTGTATGTAAAACTTGATCCCCCCTTGTGGCCCCATCCTACCCCCGGGGGCCATGATTTGAACAAACTTGAATCTGCACTATATCAGAAAGCTTTCATGTAAATATCAGCTTTTCTGGCTCAGTGGTTCTTGAGAAGAAGATTTTTGTTTTTTTAAATTCCTATATATTTGTATGTAAAACTTTGATCCCCTATTGTGGCCCCATCCTACAACAGGGGGCCATGATTTGAACAAACCTAACTCTGCTCTATGTTAGGAAACTGTTCATGTGAATATCAGCTTTTCTGGCTCAGTGGTTCTTGAGAAGAAGATTCTTAAAGAATGTCCCTATATATTTGTATGTAAAACTTTGATCCCCTATTGTGGCCCCATCCAACCCCCGGGGGCCAGGATTTTAACAATTTAGAATCTGCACTATATCAGGAAGCTTTCATATAAATCTCAGCTTTTCTGGCTCAGTGGTTCTTGAGAAGAAGATTTTTAAAGATTTTTCCTATATATTTGTATGTAAAACTTTGATCCCCTATTATGGCCCCATCCAACCCCCGGGGGCCAGGATTTTAACAATTTAGAATCTGCACTATATCAGGAAGCTTTCATATAAATCTCAGCTTTTCTGGCTCGGTGGTTCTTGAGAAGAAGATTTTTAAAGATTTTTCCTATATATTTGTATGTAAAACTTTGATCCCCTATTGTGGCCCCATCCGACCCCCGGGGGCCAGGATTTTAACAATTTAGAATCTGCACTACCTAATAAAGCTTATCTATAAATTTCATCTTTTCTAGCCCAGTGGTTCTTGAGAAGAAGATTTTTTAATGACCCTACCCTATTTTTGCCTTTTCTTGATTATCTCCCCTTGGAAGGTGGCCTGGCCCTTTATTTTAACAATTTAGAATTCCCTTTACCTAAGGATGCTTTGTGCCAACTTTGGTTGAAATTGGCCCAGTGGTTTTTGAGAAGAAGTTTAAAATGTTAAAAGTTTACAGACGGACGGACAGACGGACGGACGCCGGAATACGGGTGATCAGAAAAGCTCACTTGAGCTTTTAGCTCAGGTGAGCTAAAAACCTGTGAAACAACTGAATTGTTTGATGGGTGCCAAAATTACCAAAAGATAAGGCACAACACTTCATGAAATAAAACAACAGGATTACAATTATAACCCAAGTGAAGATTTTCACAAATCCCACCATATCTCTCATATTCTGTTAGAATTTCACACTTGTACCTCTCTTGTCCGGAAAACATTCCAGGTTTGGTGAAATCAAAGTAAAGGTTCCTCCCTCTACAAAACCTCGCGTAACGCACACACTCCAGGGCAGAATCCTCCTGTAACAGTCAATCAATCAATCAAATGCATTCTCTCAGACATGAGTTAGCTCAGTTCAATATAACGGATCCCGACAACACGACAAGATAAACGTTAATCTACCGGTGTTCTAGGTACACAGATCGTCTTCAGCTCTCTCCTCCTCTCCAGAACGTAACCAAAGTCCACAGATTTCCAGAAAAGCTCTAGCTGGGATGCTTTGTCTTTTGTCCTGTATAAAATAGATATACACATTCAGATAAGTTCCAGCTGGACGCTTTGTCTTTTGTCCTGTATATAATAGATATACACATTCAGATAATGCTAAATAACTTTGTATGTCTATATATTGTATTCATTATGCTTTTATTCCTTGTAACGCTGCGACCCGAGTTCGATCCCAGTCAGATCGGCAGTGGTTGTATGTGATAGGGTATGGCGGTCGCCCGCTCGGACACATGGGTTTCCTCTGGGTACTCCAGTTTCCTCCCACATTAATGAACCCCTAGCGCAAACATCCGTGCATCAAAGGATCCTTGGAAATAAGCTTTCAAGCTTTCATGGTATATCCTTGGTATTTATGAATGTATGTTTGTATGTTTGTATGTATGTATGTATATACCGAATAAACATTTATTTTCATTTAACCCTACATCAATTTGAATGCTTAAGGCTTTGCAGCACACATAAATAAGTAAAAGTTACATACCATCCTTCGCTCAAACCTGGACAGGAAGTAGAATTCAGGCGACTATTCGGGTCACAGAAATCTTCATAACCCAGACACTGGGTCTCAGATAAAAATTCCTGTAAATGATATACAAACACTGGGTCTCACTTAAAAATTCCTGTAAATTATATAAAAACACCGAGTCTCACTTAAAAATTCCTGTAAATTATATCTCAAACACTGGTTGTCTCTGTAAATTATATACAAACACTGGGTCTCAATTAAAAATTCCTGTAAATTCTATACAAACACTAGTTATCACATAAAAATTCCTGTAAATTATAAAAAACAATGATTGAAATTTTAATGGGGAAAATAAAGGGGGCTCTTGGGCTTCACCTGAAATCAGTAAATACTGCGTGGAGTGGAGTGTCTATAATTCTTTCAATAAAAAGTATAACAGATCGGCATTGTGGTTCTTTTTAACTTTGACATTACTAACCTATAAGATCTGGGTTAATGTTTACAACTTCATGCCACTCATTTAAATTTCCTGATTTTCCTCGAGTCACTTGTTTGACAATGGCCTCAAATATGAAAAACAACCAAGATTCTTAAACTGAACTTGACATATGTCACAATTGGATATATATAATACACTGGCAGTGATTTTTATTTTTGACATGCTAGTATGATTATGATTTTGTGACATACTGGTATGTTTATGATTTTCTGACATGCTGGTATTATTAAGAATTTTTGACATGCTGGTATGAATGTTTTTGACATGCTGGTATAAATATAATTTTAGACATGCTGGTATGATTATGATTTTGTGACATCCTGGTATGAATGTGATTTTTTGACATGCTGGTACAATTATGATTTTTTGACATGCTGGTATGATTATGATTTTTGACATGCTGGTATGAATGTTTTTGACATGCAGGTATAAATATAATTTTTGACATGCTAGTATGATTATGATTTTTTGACATGCTGGTATGATTATGATTTTTTGACATGCTGGTATGATTATGATTTTTTGACATGCTGATATGATTATGATTTTTTACTGGTATGATTATGATTTTTTGACATGTTGGTTTGATTATTATTTTTTGACATGCTGGTATGATTATGGTGTTTTGACATGCTGGTTTGATTATGATTTTTGACATGCTGGTATGATTATGATTTTTTGACATGCTGGTTTGATTATTATTTTTTGACATGCTGGTATGATTATGGTGTTTTGACATGCTGGTTTGATTATGATTTTTTGACATGCTGGTATGATTATGATTTTTTGATAGGCTGGTATGATTATGATTTTTTGACATGCTGGTATGAATGTTTTGACATGCTGGTATGATTATGAATTTTTGATAGGCTGGTATGATTATGATTTTTTGACATGCTGGTATGAATGTTTTGACATGCTGGTATGATTATGATTTTTTACTGGTTTGATTATGATTTATTGACATGCTGGTATGATTATGATTTTTTGACATGCTGGTATGATTATGGTGTTTTGACATGCTGGTATGATTATGAATTTTTGATAGGCTGGTATGATTATGATTTTTTGATAGGCTGGTATGATTATGATTTTTTGACATGCTGGTATGATTATGATTTTTTTACTGGTACCTTATATGGGCAATTATCCTCCTCATGGCACCTCTGCTTGATTTCTGGGTTGTTATTAAAAAAGAAGGACAAGTGGCTCCTTGGCAGGTTGTAGTCTTCCCAGCATGAAACAGCACACACTAAAAGAAACAATACGACTTCCTGTCCTGCTGGTCTCATTCTGTCATGAAAATAAAAATAAATAGGAATCAGTTTATCTCATTGCACTTTTCTCACATCAAGTATCTCATATCAACAACATTATATTAAATACCTTCAAATTTTTTTTTCAAAGAACTCTACTAAGTCGAAAAGAAGTTAAACTAAAATTCATCGTGTTCATTTAGAATTATCAGGACTCTCCAAGAAAGCATACCTAATTACCCTCTTTGTACGTGGCACACCGACACACTCTCTCTCTCTCATCATAAAATGAACGAGAAATTATCAAGTAACAAGGAGATTTAACACAGAATAAAAACTACAATAAAAATCCCCATTTTGACTTAGATGGCAGATGTGAGTGGATCACAGAAAATGTCACAGATGTGGAGAACACAAAACATGAAAGATAACACCATGTTACAGTTAACATCACTTCAAAATGAAACTCAACAAATTATGATTCATTACAAATTCTATGCATTTGTCCAATCCTTGGTAGATATTTTAATTACTCTGAAATTGAGCTAAATGGAAAGTCCATCTTCGCTAGCCAAGGGTTTAAGATGAATCCCGCTCCGCTTCTCTACAAACTCTTGGCAGATTTAGTGCAATTTTCGTAGCTTTCAGTGGCACCCTCTAGCGGATGGAAGAAAACAACCCTGTTTGGATTACATTATGCTTATCCAATGAAAATGCGTGTTTCAGCTACTGTTTAAAAGTTGTTTAGAAATGGATGTGCTCAGAGAGTAACACAATGTGGTATGCAAATCATTCAAAATATTAATAATGAATTTAACTATCTCTTAATTGCATACTTGAAAAAGAAATCAGTGAGAATATTATTTAGAAAATAAACATGTGTGAACTCATGAAATATATGTAGTTGTTGAGTCTACGTCTAAAAATAACCCCACGTGTGTAAGGTGAATTCCAAATTGAGGAAAATAGCTCTGATGCAACTGTATAAATCTGGGATAAAACATAAAACAACGAATTACAAGGGATGTTTAATATTAAACTTATGGTACGGTACTGTAGTAAATTAAATGCACTTCTTTACGCATGCATGCAGATAGGAGTCTGAACTGCGCACGTGGCATCATTGGTTTGAATATGTATTTGATACACGGCCGAGGGACAGTTGTAAGTATTTAAATTCCTTTGTTTTGCACGTGATCTAACGTAACACGTTCTCTGATTGAGCAGAGGACTTTCCCTGCGTCCAATCATATGCTGAAAGTTCAGGCTACGAAAATTGCACTAAATCTGCCAAGGGTTTGTAGAGAAGCGGAGCGGATCGTAAACCTTTGGCTAGCGAAGATGTGGAAAGTCAAACTTCCTGAAAGAATTTAAACAGTCAAATACAATGCTAAACTCTCTTACATGTATGTATTTAATGGTGGAAGGCTGGAATAGGAGCCCTGATTAACTTGAGACAAACAAAGAACTGGTGAGTATTTTTATTCTATATTACTAGTTCAGGTTGATTTCCATGCATGGCCATCATTCATAGATATCAGACACTGTCTCATGTTAATACAAAAAATGAACAAAATCCAATTCTGGGATTAATTTGCCTTTCATATTTTGAAATTTATCGGTGATCTATACCATCATTGATCAAAATAACGATGACAACCGGGGATGGGTGGGGTGGAAACTGTTCCTCATTCTGTGAAAACATTCATAAACCTGACAGAGGACTATATCATACATTTAACTCATCATGTAGGAAACCTGACAGAGGACTATATCATACATTTAACTCATCATGTAGGAAACCTGACAGAGGACTATATCATACATTTAACTCATCATGTAGGAAACCTGACAGAGGACTATATCATACATTTAACTCATCATGTAGGAAACCTGACAGAGGACTATATCATACATTTAGCTCATCATATAGGAAACCTGACAGAGAACTATATATATCATACATTTAACTCGTGTAGGAAACCTGACAGAGGACTATGTCATACATTTAACTCATCATGTAGGAAACCTGACAGAGAACTATATCATACATTTAACTCATCATGTAGGAAACCTGACAGAGGACTATATCATACATTTAACTCAACATGTAGGAAACCTGACAGAGAACTATATCATACATTTAACTCATCATGTAGGAAACCTGACAGAGGACTATATCATACATTTAACTCATCATGTAGGAAACCTGACAGAGGACTATATCATACATTTAACTCATCATGTAGGAAACCTGACAAAGAACTATATCATACATTTAACTCATCATGTAGGAAACCTGACAGAGGACTATATCATACATTTAACTCATCATGTAGGAAACCTGACAGAGGACTATATCATACATTTAACTCATCATGTAGGAAACCTGACAGAGAACTATATCATACATTTAACTCATCATGTAGGAAACCTGACAGAGGACTATATCATACACTTAACTCATCATGTAGGAAACCTGACAGAGAACTATATCATACATTTAACTCATCATGTAGGAAACCTGACAGAGAACTATATCATACATTTAACTCATCATGTAGGAAACCTGACAGAGAACTATATCATACATTTAACTCATCATGTAGGAAACCTGACAGAGAACTATATCATACATTTAACTCATCATGTAGGAAACCTGACAGAGAACTATATCATACATTTAACTCATCATGTAGGAAACCTGACAGAGAACTATATCATACATTTAACTCATCATGTAGGAAACCTGACAGAGAACTATATCATACGTTTAGATATAGTCTTTAAAACTATCCATATCTTGATGTCATTAGCGAGCATTTTGAGATCGCACTTCACTATTTAAAGTCTTTGTCTTTCAGTGCAGAGTGCTCTTCAAGTTTGCTATTAAAGCTTGGGAGTGAACCTGATCCTCGAGCACAAACACCGACTTCAAAAAAAGTATTCAAGATGTCTGCTGCTTCTTGGTCATCCTCCGTCAACAATCTGTCTGTGTAACACCAAATTTCATCTTTTACTTGTCTCTCACATATATACAACTTCTTTGGTTGGTCTTTGAAAGACACTATCAAATTTCTTTCCTATTCCAGTTTTGCCTTCTTGCAGTAATCTTGAGCCAGATTTCTCTGTTTCTTATACTCGTCATACTCTTTCATTCTTCCTAGCTGTAGATATCTCTTGTAGAGTTCATATTTCTTCTTCACACTCTTACGTAATTGATTTGTCATCCATTCAGGACACCCCTTCTTTTTCTTAGTTTTTTTTTTTTATTGGGATGCGTTTGGTATATAATATAATACTGTCAATTATATCTCTAAATTATTTCCAACTCTCCTCTGTATCTTTATTCTCAAGTTCACTATCCCAGTCGGTTGCAAATAAACCTCTATTCATAGCCTCGTAGACTCCTTTCCAGTAGTTTAAACCCCTCTGAAGATGGTCTCTTTTACCTAAGTGTGTAACTAGTGTCCAGGTTTGACCTACGTGATCACTTTTCCCTAAGGGTGCTATTGATTCCAGATCGGTTACCATATTTTCTCCATCAGTAAAGATTAGATCTAGAATGTTTTTAGTCTGACCCTCATTGAACAGTTCTGGCGGGCATATTCACATGTTGACAAAGCTACGTGTATAACTTTGAGTTTTGTCTACGAATTTATATTCAAAACTTTCTTTCCCACATCTGGTGTAGCAATTCACAAAGTCTACATTAGGTATAGATTGACATCATCCATGATCAGCATGTGAGTAGCCTTTTCTGTTCTCTGTCGTATTAGATGGAGAATGATAACAAACTCCAACTAATAGTGTTTCTATAAGGTCAATTTTACACCAGACTGAGTCATCAAAATTTACCATCTTTAAGGTTATCACATGGCATTTTCAAAGAATCATGGATTAGTGATTAGTGACAAAACTCCAACTCCTTGAATATCTTTTCTATCCTGTCTGAAGATAGAACTGTCTGATTTCAACAAGTCATCTGTCACATCTTCCATGGCCAACGTCTCAGTGATTTCAACTACTTTGAATTAATTTCAACTCATGAATAACAGTTTCAAACTCACTATATAATACTATGTTTGTGTATAGTAACAAGGAACAGAATAAACGGAACTTTATGAACATGGTGAAGCAGCTGCATATTTACATTGCTTGGAACTTTGGAACAGTTGCTTACATCCAATTGGGGTCTCGGCTGCCCCTCCAATGAGTGACAATTTGACCCTGCCACTTTCCTCATCTCCAGCTCTTCGTGTAGTGTTTTCAATCGCTTCCACTCCAAAGTTTGATGTAGCATCCCTTCCATCTTCCTTCCTTGCTAATTCCTTTAGTTTGATGGATGCTCTGACTAATATTTCCTTTTATTTCTGATTTTTCAGCATTACCCGTAAGGGGTATTTCTGATCTTTTTTTCTGGCTTCCAAGCTGTACCAGTTTCTCAATTTCACAGTCCCATGTCACTGACAAGCAGGGTTGGCAAAAAAGTGGTCAATATGAGTATTGACCGGGCTGGTGGTCAATACTGGTTAAAACCGGTCAATACTGGTTGATTGAAAATTGTTTGGTCATTATAGTCTGTGTTGTTGGTTATTTTAAATGTTTCAGTGGCCATTATGGTAAATACTGTAATTCATAACATGCACTATCAGTTTATAATATACTTGCAAGTCATAATATTAAATAAATAATGTAAATGACTCAATTAAATAGGGGAAGATATAAAAGTTTATTGTAAAAATTAAAAACTGTTTCGTGGCCATATTACTTTGGCACTGACAACAGCATTGCAGTCTTTACATCTTGCTGTGGTCTTGTTGTTGTCCTCAACAATATCATAGAAATTCCAAAATGTTTTGTGGAAGCCATAAATAGTATGATGGGGGAAGTGTTTTCTATTTTTGTTCAAATTCTTTAGTTTATCAAGAACTACCTATTGTTTCAAATCTTCATTTAACTGTTAAATAAACATTTTAGGGGGGGGGGGGTGATGTTTTCATAACAATAACATGTACACTGGTCCTCTCTGGTCCCAGAGTATGCTAATTAACAACTGTCAACTCTGTTTCCTGTGCTCAGGTACATCTCCTGCTCTGTACATTGCAACACATTGTTTATCTACAGCATCAGTCACCCAATTCATATTAAATCACTGTGTTTATTTAATGTCCTGTTATTCTTAATTTGTCCAGGTACATGTATAAGAAGATCCTATTGTCTAGTTATGCTATATGTGACCCTCTTTTCTAGTTCTGAAGATATTATGGTCACAGTTTCAGCAAACCAAATATATTAAACTTATGAAATTACATCTAATTATCTAATGAAAATTATTGATAACCAATTGATCCATATATCATAATGAAAAGGCTTAATTTATCTTTGCAAAAAATATACAAAAATAGGAAAATGGACAGTTTAAATCTCAATTGACCAGTATTGACCACTTAGGGAGTATTGACAGGGACGGTTAAAACCGCTGGTTAAAACCGGGGACGGTTTTAACTGCCCAACCCTGCTGACAAGCTTAACAAGTTTCTCAATTTCACAGTCCCATGTCACTGACTAGCTGCCTATCATGCTCTATTCTATGCTAGTCACTGACTAGCTGCCTATCCTGTTCTATTCTATAGTCACTGACTAGCTGTCTATCATGCTTTATTCTATGCTAGTCACTGACTAGCTGTCTATCCTGCTCTATTATATGCTAGTCACTGACTAACTGCCTATCCTGCTCTATTCTATGCTAGTCACTGACTAGCTGCCTATCATGCTCTATTATATGCTAACATCTTCATCTCATCTCTATGGTAGTCCACATTACATTTCCTTTTCTCTCGTTCAAAATATTGTTTCTCATCAGCTTGATATGGTCAGCAATTTTCTAACTTTCATTATAACTAGCTACAACAGTCTATAGTCTATGCAATTTTTATTGTGATATATGTATATATATGTGTGTGTGTGTGTGTGTGTGTGTGTGTGTGTGTGTGTATACACTAAACTTTATATCCAAATCAATACTTAGCTAGCAATTTGCAAAATTCTACTGAAGGTAAGTTTAATTAACAATCAAATCAAAGAAGGTATGACACAATATGACAGTACATACGATTGATAACAAACTAGTGATTAGACAGACCATTAGTAGCTTGTGCTTATGTGTTACGTGTGACTGCCAACATCATAGAACCTCAGCATCATTTTCACGATATGAAAAGAGGGCGGATTTTCCATACTGATTCAAAATTGCATAATTTTTCTGGTGAATGATTTCGGTCGATGCTACGACAACTATTTGCTAAAACTTACTAAGAATACTAACCTCACAACTCCTCAACTGACACAAGACATGCTTTCATACTAACTTCCTGTTTACATTGCGCGATAGTCAGTGCGCTATAAAATCTCGCCGGTTTTCTCGCGCGTAAACCCACTCGTGATGTCATTGCCAACCAATCAGACTTCACAAGACGCAGAGCTCGTTTAGCAGCAGGTCACAACCTATGACCTTTATTCCTTGGAATCAAGTCTATAACATTTTTACGAGATACCAAGAAGTTGTCAGATTAAGGTGAGTATTTATCGTGTTCAGATTTCACTGTATGTTGTTACAGAGCAGATATAATCGCTTAATGGCTCATCGAAGTACTTCTAGTAAATTTTCATGGGCAACCCGGATCTTCAACGCTTCGGCAGCCGCCATTTCGATGAACTCGACGGAGATGTCAGAAATGTTGCCGCAAATATGGCTAAAATCAGTGTCTGTCGTTGTATTTAATTACTTTGTTGGGATTTTCTAGAGATTTTTTTAAATTGTACCTATCTGGTCGCACTAACGGTATGTCGTTTGTTGTTTTGGCATGTTGTAAACATAACCCCACGGCCAATAACACATGGGAAGAGTGCATGACCTTTCGATGCCTGTGTTAGCGATACGGTCATCGCGTTTGTGTATTTTAGAGAGGGGGAATAGGGTGATTGAAATAATATTTTAAATGTTTCGAAACGGAGAATGTGTTTTTTATAACTGTTTGATAAATGCCTTCATTTTGTGAAACAACATCTGCCATTTTCTTTTTGCCCGACTTCTGCGCGACCTTTGTCCTTTATAGAGAGAACGTGCGACAGAACTAGGTCATGTGCATACATTATGCTAATTAGTGTCTGGATTGTGTATTGATTTCTTCTTGTCTTTCTGCATGCTGCAAAATGTCACCAACAAAAGCCTCAATATTCCAGAAAATAGTACTGTTTAGATGTAATCATACTCTGACACTGGCCCGGAAAAAAAAAGCAATCGGGTATTATAAGATTTCACCATGAGACTGAAAATATGAATATCCATGTAGGATACTCGGATGGACCTTTGACAAATGGGATGATCCAAAACTTAACTAATGGGATGGTCCAGAACTCATCAGTAATGTCAAGGAAAATAAATTATCACAACTAATTTTCATTCACATTTTGTAAGAAGTGATCTGCACCACGCAATATTGCTACTGTAGGGATACTTGTATTTAAGCCTAATCAGATATTTTTAGCTCACCTGTCAGCTATAAGCACAATTGAACTTTTTTATTACCCGCTATCCGTTCAGAATTCAATATTCAGGACTATTATTCTATTTGAATATTTACATTCACTGTGTGTATTCTGATTAATTTTTATTGAAATCCATTGCTTGTCCTTTACAACAATGAAGACACATAAGATGTTAGCATCTAGTGCAAACACATATTTGAAAAATAACGTACATAAGTTATTTTACACTCATTTAATATTTTTTGAAAAACTATCTGTCCGTCTATCCATACTCTTTTCACATTTTCATCTTCTCCAGAACCACTTCGCCAATTTCAACCAAACTTGGCACAAATCCTTGGATATTTAAAAGGGGATCAGTTATGGAAATATGGGCCAGAAAAGTTGAAATTTACGTGAAAACTTCCTGACATAGTGCAGATTGAATTTTTATGTTCCCCAAACAAAGTTTGGGAACATATTGTTTTTACTCTGTTTCTTATTATTATTATTATTATTATGTTCCCCAAACAAAGTTTGGGAACATATTGTTTTTACTCTGTTTCTTATTATTATTATTATTCTTTTTCTCCGGTACTTTTTTGTCCGGTAGTGTTCTCAGAAACTACAAAAGGGATCGATATGAAACTTTCCAGGATGATAGTATAGCGTTTGTAGATGTGCATAGTGATAGTCATTTTGTTTGCACGTGCATGCACGCGCGCGCACGTGCATTGCAATTTTGGTACAAAAGATGGAAAATCAGAATATTGAAGGAAGCGATATAAAACCTAAATAGGATGATAGTATATCATTTGTACATATGAAAAATAATAGTTATTTTGCCAGCACGCGCACGCATGCGCGTGCACGCGCATTACAAAATTTGTACGCTAACTTTGGAATCAGTCTAACTTTTTTGTTGTTCATTGAAATGGCTTGAAATTCATATCATAGGTAGATATTGAGACCCTTAACTGATTTACACGGTCAAAATTACCAATTTGCACGCGCATGCACGTGCGCTTCATTTTGATTGGATAATGTTAAAACGTTTGTAACTATCTTATTTATGAAGCGAATGAGATGATATTCACAGCATATGTAGACAATATGTGTATCTATATGTTGGTGTAACAAAAAATGCCAACGCGCATGCGCGTGCAACGTTTTTTAAATGTTCAATTTTTAAAGGACGATAACGTTTTTGTTTTTCATCAAATTCTATTCATATTAGGGGTTTAGATGTATCTTGGTACTCCTTACAAATTGCTGTGGTTAGAATTACTGCTCAGCACGTGCATGCACGTGTGCTGATTTCTGATTGGACGATTTTAAAATCGCTATAACTTCTTTATATTTGGTGGAAACGTTATGAAATTCATACTGTGGGTATATGATACAAATGCCTGTTGAACGACATCAACAAAAAATCGGAATCATACACGCGTGCGCGTGTATGCACGTGCACCGCTTTCTTTCATTTCTTGGTACTGAAATGACCATATTGAACGTACTACATGTAATTAAAGGCTAAAATAAAATGATTTTTTCCTATAGATTCACAAGGACATCACTTTTTAATTGGGGGAGGTTTGGGGAACATCTGTAACGGTCCCCGTTACAATTAGAACTAGTTATTATTATTATTATTCTTTTTCTCCGGTACTTTTTTGTCCGGTAGTGTTCTCAGAAACTACAAAAGGGATCGATATGAAACTTTCCAGGATGATAGTATAGCGTTTGTAGATGTGCATAGTGATAGTCATTTTGTTTGCACGTGCATGCACGCGCGCGCACGTGCATTGCAATTTTGGTACAAAAGATGGAAAATCAGAATATTGAAGGAAGCGATATAAAACCTAAATAGGATGATAGTATATCATTTGTACATATGAAAAATAATAGTTATTTTGCCAGCACGCGCACGCATGCGCGTGCACGCGCATTACAAAATTTGTACGCTAACTTTGGAGTCAGTCTTACTTTTTTGTCGTTCATTGAAATGGCTTGAAATTCATATCATAGGTAGATATTGAGACCCTTAACTGATTTACATTTGTCAAAATTACCAATTTGCACGCGCATGCACGTGCGCTTCATTTTGATTGGATAATGCTAAAACGTTTGTAACTATCTTATTTATGAAGCGAATGAGATGATATTCACAGCATATGTAGACAATATGTGTATCTATATGTTGGTGTAACAAAAAATGCCAACGCACACGCGCATGCGCGTGCAACGTTTTTTAAAAGTTCAATTTTTAAAGGACGATAACGTTTTTGTTTTTCATCAAATTCTATTCATATTAGGGGTTTAGATGTATCTTGGTACTCCTTACAAATTGCTGTGGTTAGAATTACTGCTCAGCACGTGCATGCACGTGTGCTGATTTCTGATTGGACGATTTTAAAATCGCTATAACTTCTTTATATTTGGTGGAAACGTTATGAAATTCATACTGTGGGTATATGATACAAATGCCTGTTGAACGACATCAACAAAAAATCGGAATCATACACGCGTGCGCGTGTATGCACGTGCACCGCTTTCTTTCATTTCTTGGTACTGAAATGACCATATTGAACGTACTACATGTAATTAAAGGCTAAAATAAAATGATTTTTTTCCTATAGATTCACAAGGACATCACTTTTTAATTGGGGGAGGTTTGGGGAACATCTGTAACGGTCCCCGTTACAATTAGAACTAGTTTTATTTAAAGTGATTTTGGTATTATGATACATTTTTTATGGCAAGACTTTGTTATTCCTTGACCTTGGAGTTTTACCTACTTTTTAGATTCTGACCAAATCAATATACATATATCCTAGGGGTGTGTATTGCTCAAGATTTTCCGATACGATACGATACAATATTTTCTGATTCAATATCCGATATATTGGATTTTTAATGTAGTTAAGCATTTTCTGAAGTAAAATATAAATTACAAAAATGAAGTGGTTTAATATATTGTGTCACAATGTAAAAGCGAGGATTAAAGTCTGAGGCATCTCTGATGTGTCACAATGTAAAAGCGGGGATTAAAAACTGAGAAATCTCCTATGTGTCACAATGTAAAAGCAAGGATTAAAGTCTGAGGAATCTCCGTTGTGTCACAATGTGAAAGCAGGGATTAAAGTCTGAGGAATCTCCGATGTGTCACAATGTAAAAGCGAGGATTAAAGTCTGAGGAATCTCCGATGTGTCACAATGTAAAAGCGGGGATTAAAGTCTGAGGAATCTCCGATGTGTCACAATGTAAAAGCGGGATTAAGTCCGAGGAATCACTGATGTCACAATGTAAAAGCGGGTATTAAAGTCTGAGGATTCGTGTTCCTGTTAGAAGCCATTTTTAAATTATGAACTTCGATCCCGACTATTAAAAGGGCTATTTTTAACCCAACATTATATCGTATCGTCGAAACACCGTATCGTATATCGCTGGACAGGCGTATACCGGTACATTTCGATATATCGATATATTGATTCACCCCTAATATATCCCTAACTATTTAAGATAGAGCTGTGATATTTTGTATTTAGATTTCTTATGGCAAGATGCATTTTCGATGTGTGACCTTGATTTTCACCAGAACAGCAAGGTCATGTTAGTCATATTGGTGTTGAGGTATATTTGTGTTATAAATGTGAATTAATTTTCAGTTAATTTGTTATCCTTTGGGGCTAGGTTAGGACCACAAAATGGGGTCAAAATGTTTCATAGGAATACAGATTGATAAAAATATTTTTAAAATCACAACAGCGGCAACCAGACCACAAGTGAGTGATGTGGCCTCTCTTTTTTAGCTCTAGTGAGCTTTTCTGACCGTCCGTAAACTTTTTACATTTTTGACTTTTTCTTCTGAACCACTGAATTTATTTCAACCAAACTTGACAAAAAGCATCCTTAGGTGAAGAGCTTTCAAGTTTGTTCAAATGAAGGTCCATGTCCCCTTCAAAGGGGAGATAATCACAAAAATGCAAAATAGGGTAGGTCATTTAAACCACTGGGCCAGAAGAATTGATATTTACGTGAAAGCTTCCTGACATAGAGCATATTCAAGTTTGTTAAAATCATGGCCCTTGGGGGTAGGTTGGGGCCACAATAGGGGATCAAAGTTTTACCTGTGAATATATAGGTGAAATCTTTGAAAATCTTCTCAACAACCACTGGGGCAGGAAAGTACACATTTACATGAAAGCTTCCTGACATAGTGCAGAGTCAAGTTTGTTAAAATAATGGCCCCAAGGGGTAGGGTGGGACCACAATAGGGGATCAAAGTTTTACATACATATATATGGGAAATCGTTAACATTCTTCTGAAGAATCACTGGGCCAGAAAGGTTTACATTTACATGAAAGCTTTCTGACATAGTGCAGATTCAAGTTTGTTAAGATCATGCCCCCCAGGGAACAGATGGGGCCACAATAGGGGATCAAAGTTTTACATATTTACATACTAATATGTAGGAAAAATCTTTTAAAACCAAAGAAGTTTACATTTATGTGAAAGCTTCCTGACATAGTGCAGATTCAAGTTTGTAAATATCATGGTCCCCGGGGGCAGGTTTGGGTCACAATAGGGATCAAAGTTTTACATGTGAATATGAGAAAAATCTTTAAATATGGGCCAAGGTGACTCAGGTGAGTGATTTGGCCCATGGACCTCTTGTTTTCAGTTTGGTTTCATTTCAAACATTCCAAGTGAATGTAAGGGTAGAGGGGTCAGCATTTTTGTTGTTGTTTTTTTTTTCTACCTACTGGTACCTGTAACCATTCCATTGGGGAAAATAGCGTCAAAATCGAACAAATTGGGAATTTTCCACCAATATATTGGCAAATGATTTCAGCTAAAAGAAGAAAAAAATAAAGAGCAAAACAATTTTTTACTGTACTATTTGCTGTTGTGAGACATCAGGAATTGTCATAAGCTCGTTCTAGAATCGTAGCTCTACAACACGTGCACTGCCATGGTCTGTACTTTCGATTTAATACCGGAAGTGAACATATTAATTAACTCGTACAACATTTCAGACTAAGTAAATTACGATGTCAGCAATCTGTTTCTCGGCAAGTGAATTGGGAATTTTTATGCCCCCGAGATGGAAGATCGGGGGGCATATTGTTTTTGTCCTTTCTGTCATTCTGTCTGAAACTTTAACCTTGCTAATAACTTTTGAACAGTAAGTGATAGAGCTTTGATATTTCACATGAGTATTCCTTGTGACAAGAACTTTCCGTGGGTACCAACGTTTTTGACCCCTTGACCTTGGAGTTTGACTTATTTTTTTAAAACTTTAACCTTGCTAATAACTTTTGAACAGTAAGTGATAGAGCTTTGATATTTCACATGATTATTCCTTGTAACAAGACCTTTCCGTTGGTATTAAACCTTTTGACCTTGACATTTGACCTACTTTTAATTTTTTTTTACATTGGTCATAACTTCTAAATGGTAAATATTAGAGCTTTCCTATTGTACATGAGCATTTCTTTTGACAAGATATTTCTACTGCTACCAAGATATTTGCCCTTGTGACCTTGGCCATCTTCGGAATTGTCCATTATCGGGGGCATTTGTGTTTCACAAACACATCTTGTTAGTCTGAAAATTGGGGGAAATCAACGATTTTTGGCTTTGGGAATGGCACCGTTTCTCAGTACCAGTAATATAAGGGGGGGTGAACGCTAGGGGTGGTTTCAGAAGCGAGAATATTTATGATCAATGCAAGAGGTTACATGGTACACTTATATTAAAAATTTTGACCAATAAAAATATAATGAAAAGAAAGACATTCAAGTATTACTGTGGCTGAACTTCTAACAATGCTGATGTGTAAACAACAATTTATATGAGATGTTTCGATTGGCCTTAAATTTTTTCTTTATGCATAATTAACTGACGTATTATCTATGAATGTGAGCTGCTCAAAACTTGGCACGGTATTGAAATAGTTTATCAGATTCATTTATTTTCAGAAAATGAGCATGGCTTCTGTAAATCATTGATACTTTTAGGCAAACCAAAAGTCTAGCAATTAAACGATTGGTAATGTTTTTTTCAGCTGACTAGGAGCAGACAAGAAAACTGATGAGTTCCGAGGAGGGCACGCCTGGTGTCACGTCAAGCGTAGTATCCCCCTCGACAGCTTCCTCTGTGTCCTCAAATCGCTTCATCACCATGGACGGCAGCGGGATTTCCCCGGAGAATGTAATACACGTCATTAACCCCTCCAGTCTCGGGAGCTTGTCCAGTGTTGTGAATTCCTCTTCGTCTTCCTCGGCTGGAGTATCAGGTCTTCACACCATTACGATAGCCCCAGGGTCGTTTCCAATACCTGTGAACTTTGCCTCTAATCTACAGGTGAGAAATTTGGACCTATTTCGTGGTATTTTACAGACCCCTCAAATTTCGCTGATGATTAGCAGGTATCGAATATAAAAGACTTCGTTGAATTTTAACGATTTTGTATACTCGTGTTCCAATTGGGTTGCCAGTTTTGGTTGATCCAATGACATGGTTCAGTTGGTTTACATTTCTTTTTTATTCCTGAAATATTTTTCTGTAGCTATATAATTTGTAAAATTTCAAACTTTAATATTAAAAATTTATCTCTTGATAAATGTTTATCTTGTGTAAAATATTCTAGGCATCGACAAGCAACATGAATACAAATGGTGGACAGCAGGTTTTGATGGCCCCTCCAGAACTGGCAGCCAAGTTGAAGGAGGGAGCACTGCCCACTCAAGTCATCCAGGTCCCTAATGCCAATTTGGCCTCCATTGACTGGGCTGTTAAACTTAAAGTAAGGCTTATGAACAAATAAACACTCAAGTCTCTACCATCAATCTGGCCGTCATAGACAGAGTTATAAAATAATTACAAGTCTCTACCATCAGTCTGGCCGTCATGGACAGAGTTATAAAATGATTACAAGTCTCTACCATCAGTCTGGTCTTCATAGACAGACTTATAGAATAATTACAAGTCTCTACCATCAGTCTGGCCTTCAAAGACAGGGTTATGAAACTTTTATGTTAATATAGATCTGATTATTGAAGCTCTTATGCCTTACCTTGCCTTCATTACTTAAACACGATTATGGTCATTCGAGTCCCCTCAGTGTTTACTTCTTAGACCAGTCTTCATGCATGATTTTTACCACGAGCCCATCGGGCAAGTAAGAGTGCAAAATTTGGTAGCCCAAATAAAATTTTAGTAGCCCAAATGCTATGCAAGAATGATTCTAAATTTCAAGTTTGAACATTTTTAGCCGAGTTGCAACGAAGTTGAACTCGGCTATTGGTTTGGTGATGCGGGCAGGCAGTTGGGCGTCAACAATTGGTTTCAAGATGATAACTCGAAGAAAAGTTTACAATCTAATCAAATGAAACTTTGATATATTGTTGGGTACCAGGAAAGGAAGACCCCTGTTGATTTTGGAGAAAAATGGTCAAAGGTCAAGGTCACAGTGACCGAAAATAAACTGGAAATTTCAGAAAAATTTGGTTTCCGGATGATAACTCAGAAAGTTTAAATCTGAATCAAATTATACTTAAAGATATTGTCATGTACCAGGTAAGGAAGACCCCTATTGATTTTGGAGAAAATGGGTTAAAGGTCAAAGTCACAGTGACCAAAAATAGATTTAAAATTCCAAAAAAAATTGGTTTCCTGGGGATAACTCGAAAAAATTTAATTTTAATCAAATGAAACTTGGATATATTGTTGGATACCAGCAAAGAAAGGTCCCAATTGATTTTGGAGAAAAAAGGTCAAGGTCACAGTGACCGAAAATAGATTGAAAACTTCAGACAATTATGGTTTCTGGACAGTAACTCGAAAAGTTTAAAACTGAAATTAGTTCTTCACAATTATGAATATGCCACATCATTCCTGACTTTACAATGTATCCCATGCAACTCGGCTTATGCACCCCTGGGTGCATATATTGATTTTTTATTAAGTATTACAATACAAGTTTAAGACGAAAGTACAAGGCCTCTTTCAACTTCTAATTCTGTCATTTCAGCTTGATTCTTTGGAATCCTCCAATGTTTTAATTCTAGTTCTTCATCACCACTCTCATCCTAAAAAAAGTAAAAACGGGTTGTTAACTAATGCTCATACATTCTGAACGTCTGATGCGGCCGCTTGTGATTATTTACTTTAGGATAAAATGCTTACACCATTTTCTATTCTTCCGTTCCCTTACCAAAACCAATTCTGAAATTATCCGAGCCAGAAACAAACTCACAATTTACCATGTTTTCCTTTCTGCACCAGATGCAAAATATGAGACCATCATTGTATTCAAGCCAGGGTAGTTCTTCTGCCAAACATGCAGATCATTTTTTGGGGGGGGGGGGGGGGGGGGTGCTTTGTTTCCTCATACTTCTTAGCACCAACTTTCTTCTTCCCTGTAAGAGCTGGTTGTGTCACCGATTTCCTACCAGGAGTCACACTCTAATAACGGAAACACAATCTCCACCAGAAATATGTACTAGCCCACTGGGCATGCATGTCCATAATTTTTGGTAGCCCAATCCAGAATTTACTAGCCACAAGAAAACAGACAGTCTGTCCATTAAGTAGGATAAATTAGGCCCTGACTGACATATTTGACCAAGCACAACAACTGGGCATCTGAGCTCTGAGGTGTTTATTGCAATTAACTGCAAACTCATCCACCCTTTTTACCTACCACAAAAATAAAGTCGCAGTAAAAAAAAAAATTATGTATGAGTGGATGAATTACCAGAAATAAAAATTCAAACATTAGAAATAAATCAGTCAAAATCAAATCGTATCTTGAAGAAAATGTCTTAAAAAATTAGCAATGATTCAAGCTTTATTGATTAGCTTATGATGGTTGGAATTTGGGATCCAGAAATTTAAAAAGTTCTAGGTGTAGCAGTACTAGCATTTGTGCCTACGGTTCTGCGTTTATTTCCTTCCCTGGTGTTATTTACAAAATGCCTGGATTGCATCTGCCAATCATGTTTTGTCATTGAGAACAACAGTTCTGGTGGCCTGATATTACCTAAAATTGGCAAGAAATGTTGGCTAACGTCCTCAAAATAATTTTGGTCGTATCAATAAAATCAATAATAATTTCAAATCAAAGTAGACTATTTAAATAAATGAACTGATACATTTTATTCTTTTTTCTAAAACAATGGATTTATTGGCAGATTTTTAAAATATATTTATATAAATATATATGTACTTTCTGTGTATTTCATTGTGTATAGCAATTAGCACCTAGGTAGACCCTGGCCACTTCAGGTTAACAACATCCATTTTGATTAGGCCAAGTCTACATTTTCAGTAATAGTACAGTCACGAAATGGGTCTTTTCTTGTGAGAAGACCTTTCCATTGGTACCAGAATTTTTTACCTTGTGACATTGACCTAGGTTTTCAAAAAAAAAGTCCTCAAAAAAAACTTTAACCTTAGTCAGATCTTTTATACGATAAGAGATAGGCCTTTCATATTTGGTATGAGTATTCCTTTTGGCACGACCTTTCCATTGACCCCAAAATCATTGACCTTTGACCTGCTTTTAGAAAATTGTACTGTAAGCCATATCTTTTAAACCATAAGACATTGCTTTCATATTTAGCATGTGCATTTCTTGTGAAAAGACCTTTCCACTGGTTCCAAATTTGTTGACCTTTAAATTGATCTCTGACTTTGAAAATTATTCACTATAATCATGAGTCCCACTTTGTTGTGATCTGGGGACATCAGTGTTTCACAAACACATCTTGTTTATTTTATTGTGCAATCTTCATTGCACTACACTGTTTTTCCCCGTTTTTTTTTTGTTTGTTGTTTTTTTTTCAACTAAACATTGGGAGAGGCTATGTAGGGGGGGGGGGGGGGGGGGGTCTAACGATGCTCACCCCAAACACACACACATACACAAACTGGAGTGTGGTAGAAAATTAATATATTTGGGGGGGGGGATTAGAGATTGTTGTGGATGTATTCTTACACTATCTGCCCTCACAATAATGGTAGCACCATCAACATATTAAAATTTCTGTATTTGAATATATTATTTTTTTTTATTATTATTATTTTTTTGTAAATAGGGAAACAAGTTTAACAAAAAAGCAAGAAATTTTGGTAGGAAGGTATCACTGTTGCTTTAACAACAAAGCTTGGGAATCAAAATAACTGGGAACTGGGTCAATATGTTTTAAGTTGGTTAAAAGTAAAGTGCTATGTATAATATGACGGTATTATAAACATCATTAATATGGCAGATGTTGCTGTCATGCAAGGTGATAAATACAAGAAATTATCGGGACTGAGTTCTGACAAATTATCTATGACAGTATTTCTTATAACGAAAGGTACTCAAGCTATCTCTATAGCCAAACAGCTGTTGATCTTGTAATGCAGAAAGAAGAGAAAAAAAAGTTAAATGAGCTAAAGAAATAATATAAAAATCCAATCAATGTATTGGTGTCATTTTCATAATTATATTGTCCAAAAGTGCTTGAAAAATGGGGGCCGTACAAACTTTAAAGGGATAGGCATGGGGGGGGGGGGGGGTAAGAGAGAGAGAAGTAAGAGAGAGAGAAGGAAGTTGTTTTGTTTTAGTTTTTATTTCCATTGGGTTCTGTGAAGATTTTATATTTAGAAGATTATAGTATGTTTTGTAAATAATCTAAGAGAGTGTGTTAATTATGGTCACAACAACATGAGCAAGGGAGGTGAAGAAAAAACAATAAATTTTATCCCAATGGATATATGGATGCAGCAGTGTGTTCTAGTGTTGATGATTATATTGGCATGCCAGAGGAAGTTTCATTTGGCCAAACCTATGCATGTTTTCAATAATGCAAAACAAATACATGTATATATACAATGATTTCTTGTCCCAAGTTGTATGCATAATTAACTGTGCATTAATTATTGGTGAATACTGCACTTGTATCAGTGGAGTTTATATGTTATTGTCTTGTACAGATGTCAGATACTGATAGCACCCCAACCGGGTTAAGTCAAGGAGTCTGTGACCTTTGTTTTAACTTTAAAAAATGCAGAAGTATTTACACATGCTAAATAATGAATGTAGGTAATGGACGTTTTATCTAATCAATGGTCTTCATCTAATATAGGAACTACAGCACAATCAGAGACTGGAGAGATTGAGAGATGAACAAAACTTGATGAGGGAAAAAGTCCAGAAGACGTCGTTTGAAAGCAAGTTTGAGCCTTGTGTGGTCTGTGGAGACAAAGCTTCAGGTAAATTTATTATCGGCGATGTATCGTACTATAAAACCAACATTTTATTCCATTAGGAAAACGCATGTTATTCTGTTGACCCCAATGGTTCAAATGTAAGGTTTTCTGTGCCACCAGGTCGACATTATGGATGTACCAGCTGTGAAGGTTGTAAAGGCTTCTTTAAGCGGAGCATCAGAAAACAGCTGGGCTATGCCTGCCGTGGCAACAAGGATTGTCCTGTCAACAAACCTCACAGAAATCGATGTCAGTACTGTCGCCTTCAAAAGTGTCTGGCGGTCGGCATGAGAGCAGAATGTAAGTTAATTCATTGTCCGAACACATTCTGAAAGATCATGGATTTTCATCAATCATTAAATGATAGACACCTGCAGCTTAAACTGAACGTTGGCTGAGAAATTGAGTGTATTTTCTTTCGTGCATTGTTTTACAGTGATAGACATCCGTGAAATCATTTAGATATAGGGCATAGTGTTTATGAATTTGTTCCGTCCCACCCCCAAAAAAATGTTGATTAAAGAATTAGGTGAGAGGGGTCTATGTAATGAGAGTTATCTTTCTTGACTCTTAACTCTGTCCATCTATTGAAAGATCTGGTACTTTGTTGTTAATAAAAGTCTTTGTAATATGAAAGAAGTACACCTGAAGGCAAAAGCACTGTACCTGAATCATTTAAAAACACCTTCCTTAGAGCTGCCTCATGCTAATTGAATAGTTAATGTCTAAGTGTGATAAAAAGCAGTTTTCAGTAAGCAGGTGTTTGTAAACAGTTGTGTAATCAGTAAACAGTCGCGTCATCACATTAGTTGACAGGAGATGTGTTTACATTAATTGTTCACTTTCTACAAGTTAATAATGTCCATGTTACGTGTTTAAGAATTCATCTAACAATTTTATCCATTCAGTGAATTACGAAATTATAATGTATTCATTTTTCTTTCTCTGTTCATTTGTTAATTTTTTTTCATCAAAATGTTGATAAAATATCAATTGTGTTTCATATTTGGGAGGGGGTGTGAATTTGTGGAATAACGATCCATGTACCTACAAAGTGTATGGAAACTTAAACATCCATTCACAAATACCCCTCCCCTCCCCAGAATCTTAATAGTTCCCATCCCCAGAATCTAATATTCCCATCTCCAGAATCTAATGCACTTACAAAAAAGTTCACTGTGAAAAAGATTAGAGTGATGCAGATTGTCTGTTGCAGCTGTGCAACAAGAAAGGAAACCACCGGAGAAAGACCAGCGACAGTTTCCCACCGTAGCGACATCAACGCAGAAAATCTACATCCGCAAAGATCTCAACAGCCCCTCCGCCTCGCTTCCCACCTTTACAGGAAAGGTATGTATCAAACAGGAAGTACCTCACCTGCACAGGAAATGTATCTATTGACAAATAGAAAGTACTTAAAAACCCGTCCTTCACAGTAGCTGTAGGGTACATGATGGATTTCATGATAGTTAGATATTTTGAAACCTTGTTCAGTAAACATCCAAATTTTTTTGTGATGAGGAACTTGATTATTCTGATAAATTTTGAGAGAATTTCATATCAGAATTACGGTAATTTTTGTTTGTTTAACAGTGATACATTTGTTAAGGAGGTATACTACATTGTCATAATGGCTGACTTCCTTTTAAAACATGAATGGAAATATGAATATCAGTAATACATGTATTTGTCTATTCGTTTAGGTTTTATTACCTAGCTAAGTAGCTCAGTAGGTTAGCGTGTCGGCTGTTAAACTGTAGAACACAGATTCGATTCCATTCGGGGATTTGACCCCAAAAAAATCAGATTTCTTTCTACTACAACTGCATTATTAAATAAATAAAATAAATTTGAAAGTTTTCATTTTAAAATATTGTTGTACAGAACCTCCACTTACATGTAACATCCATATCAAATTTCTCTTGCGTGTTAATCCTCCTTGATACTTGACAATGTTGATTTGAGGGTGAATAGTCAGCTGGATTCAATGTCAGTGCTTACTTTTATCTTTGATCTACCAGTGAGTAAACAGCCTGTTATTTGGTGTTTTTGTTTTTGCCAGTTGGAGGACAGTAATGTGCAACGTACAGCTAGTAATTTATTGGCCAATCTACAGGAACGAATTGTCCACACTGACCAGGGTAGTGTCATCATGGGAGGAGGAGTTCCAACATCCACAACTACAGGTACAAATCACACCTGTATCCCCATAGGTAAAATTCACACCAACATCCCCATAGGTAAAATTTACACTTATATCCCCTTAGGTAAAATTCACACCTACATTCCTATAGGTAAAATTCACACCTAAATCCCCATAGGTAAAATTCACACCTACATCCCCATAAGTAAAATTCACACCTACATCCCCATAGGTAAAATTCACACCTACATCCCCATAGGTAAAATTCACACCTACAACCCCATAGGTAATATCTCACCTGCACCTCCATACATAGAATTGCACCTGTATCTTCTTGGGTAGGAAATACAACTTCGACTTTATCTCTATTGTTACTATTGATATATGTAAGCCCAGGCATTAGAATAGTACTCGTCTCTCTATAGCCTTTGGTATATATGACCAAGTACTCTATCTAGTCCGTGTACAGTGTGTACGCCTGCAGGGAATCTATGTAAATGTACATGTATTTAGAAGTACTTGTGGGCTGAATTACTAAAGATCATTTTTATTTTGCGAAACCTTATTTTTCGCTGGGATACAATGAAGTATTTTATTGCCTACTCAGAGTTATCGTTGCTTACACTCACATATACCTCTGTCAACGTCTCAAGGGTTTTTCAACATTCTTGTAAAATAGTAAAAATACCAAATAGAATATGTTTCCGACTGTAGTTGCAAAAATATATATAAATAAATCAATATTAAAGCAGATATCAAATCTTTCTCAAGAAACACATGAATGTGTGTTGAACTGGGATAATGTTTGATTACACTATATGGGTAGATATGCATTATAATGGGAAATAGAAATTGTCTTGCATGTTTTTGATATTTCAGAAACCGGTTCTCAGTTGTTTTTTATTAACTGCAAAAAAGTGGATTTAAATGTGGAATATCACTGCTAATTTTGAGATGTTGACAGGTATATATGAGAGTGTAAGGAGCGATAACTCTGGGTAGAGATTGGCATTTTGTTCACAAGACATAGCTTTCGCTAATCATTATTTATCACTAAGTTTTCTATGTTCTCGCAAATGTAATATACAGTAGGGGACTTCTTCTGTTAGAAGAGGATTTTATGAATTTCGGATGTGAACATGCAGAGCTGGTTTTCCTGCTGTGAAATGGAATATATATATATATTCGTAAAGCAAACTAATTGATTAAAAAAAAACGGCTCAATAGACCACATATTTCTCTCATCCATCAGATGGCGCTATAGGGTCCATGGAGCTTAGAAAGATTTTCCTTAGTATTTCATTTATTAATACAAAATTTAAGGACCTTTTCTTTTGATATGTATGTGTTGTTCTGTTTGTAGATCTGAGTACATTAGCCAACGTTGTGACAACATTAGCAACGATGAGCAAAAATGTGGAAGAGGATCCGGTCCCCTCCAATGGAGATACGGGGCTGGAAGGGGACACGACTAACAATGCTGCCAAGGCCTTCGACACACTAGCCAAGGCCGTGCAGCCCCAGGTAACTTTGTGGATCGATATTAACGGTTGTCCGATTACCCGGGTAAGTGAAATCCCAGTTTGGACTAGTGAAACTCGGTACACACTTGTCCGATTGGGCAGGGATTGTGATTATTTTACTTGTGTTAAAATTCATAAATATTAAATATTGACAAAATAAAATCCAGCTTCGTATTTTTGGCCGGGTTGCACGAAGTGCAAATCCAGTCTATAGTATGGTGAAGTGCGGGCGGGTGGGTGGGCGGGCGGTTGGGGAAATTTTGTGAAATCAACTCCTCCTACAGTTTTTTATGTACAACCTTGAAACTTTGCAGAAAGTAAGTATATATATTGAAGATATGCACTAGGTTTTTTGAAGTCTGACCTTTGTCGAATATGGGCGCTACAGCAAAAAGTTGTTACTAAAAATAGAGTTCAACTTGAAAAAGGTAAATGAGATTATCTTTTGTGGTTAAATTTAGTTGCACTACCTCTGAGGAAAAATTCAATTATATATGAATGTCAAATTTTCTGGGCATGAGTTGTAAATTTGCAATATAGAGAAATTCTGTTTCTTTATCATATAATCATATACAATTCAAGCACCTGAAGTTATTTTTCATTTTAGTTATTATTATTTAATATTACATATATCAGCAGTGCTCCAAGTTGCGAGTAAAACGGTCGCATTTGCGACCAGAAAATCAATTTTGCGACTAGAGATTATAATTAAGTCGCATTTTCGCGAGTGAAGAAAATTTGGGCAACCAGTAAAATTTTAGAATCGGGATCGGAAGTCTGAATAAATATTTTTAGTCTCGGTCAAAACAATCAAGATGGCGGGAAAACGAGGTTTAGAGCACTTTGGATTTATCAATAGTAAAAAACAGAAGCCTCAGCCTTGTACATGTAACAAAGAAATTCAAGAATCACACGGGGAAAGTTCTACATCAAAAGATGGCGTAGCAATGTCTAAAGAGAAATGCAAAAGTAAAGGAAGAACCCCAGTCCTGAAATGGCAGAGGAAATTTTCGTGATGGCAAAATGTTTTGCAGAATTTGAGGGGCCAATAAGCCAGCAACGTCCACAATTTCTAGACATCCATTGTCCTATTTCGCCACGACCGAGTGTACATCTTTCAAACGTGGAAATGTGACTATTCACGGTAACAGTAAGAGACATGTCGTTGTCCGTGACTGCATTATTAGCAGTAAGTCGAGCGGGGCAACAGATAACTACCACCAAATAAATCCCTACCCAAATTATTTACTCTAAATATTGCAACCCGGCCAATTGAGTCTTTGACCCATTTTTTGTTTCCGTTACAGAATCATCGAATTTTATAACTAGTGAAATCCCCTCTCTAGTAGGTCATACCTTATCTTATACTATTTGTAAATCTCTCATAAGTATTTTATAAAGCCCCTCTCTATTTGTAAATCTTTCATAAGTATTTTATAACTAGTGAAAGCCCCTCTCTAGTAGGTCATACCTTATCTTATTTTATTTGTAAATCTCACAAATTTTAATCTTCTTTGACATTTTGAATATTTCCAGTTGTTGAACCTTGGTCGAATTTGGGGAAAGTTTTACACACAGAACTCTTGGTTTGTCTATCTACCTCCTTTCATAGTTTTAATCGAAGACTTTTTATTAATATAATGCAAAGAAAGTATGTCACAGGCTGATGATGGCTCATACTACCTGAAGCAAAGTTCTACAAATTATGACTTAGGAAAAACACCCTATGTCAGTATTTTCACGGGCATGTACCAGTTCCAGTTCTCTTGTTTTTTCTTCAACTGCAGTTAACTACATCATACAATAATGTCCCAGGGTGGGGCAACCCATAATTCACTGTTGTAACCTCTCACCTTTGATAGGACTTGTCTATTCAACGATTGACCTTTGGCTGACCCCGCAATGGAGGATAATTAAAATAGCTGGTTGATAGGTTATTAGAGTAAAAAAAAAATTCAGGCAACAAAGTTTTTCAAATGAAAATTTGAGTTAACTTACCCAAAGGGCAAGTGAGATAAAAAGTTAATGTCTTTCCCTGTACACTAAATATTACTTTCAATGCAGTCACAAATTGCTACTTTTCTTGATGTTTTATTTTCACCTCTTTTTAGTGATGTTGCTGGTGGGACACTGCCCATGAAATTTTCTAATCTACCCGAAGGGCATGCAAAAACAAAACGAAAACCCACAAACACATTACTTTTTCTAAAAACACAGAAGTGTAACGCCACAAAACTATCTGATTTTATAATGCAATATTTATTTTACCAGAAAATCGAAGTAAAAGAGAATTTTATTTTTTTATATCAGTAATTATCTCCCTTTGCAGTCCCTGGACCAGTCTCTATGTGACAGCAGTCTGGATCAGTCATCATTAAGCATGGACCTAGGACCGGACTACAGAGAAAACTCCATCGTCGTGGAAGTGGACGGTCAGTAGAACTTGATGCCTCAGGATGGTCAGTAGATCTTAGTGTCTTAGGGCGGTCAGTAGATCTTAATGCCTTAGGACTGTCATATGATCTTAATGCCTTAGGACGGTCAGTAGATCTTAATGCCTTAGGACGGTTAATAGATCTTTTAAATGCCTTAGGACAGTCAGTAGATCTTAATGCCTTAGGACGGTCAGTAGATCTTAATGCCTTAGGACGGTTAGTAGATCATTTAAATGCCTTAGGACGGTCAGTAGATCTTAATGCCTTAGGGCGGTCAGTAGATCTTAATGCCCTAGGACGGTCAGTAGATCTTAATGCCTTAGGACGGTCAGTAGATCTTAATGCCTTAGGGCGGTCAGTAGATCTTAATGCCTTAGGACGGTTAGTAGATTTTTTAAATGCCTTAGGACAGTCAGTAGATCTTAATGCCTTAGGGCGGTCAGTAGATCTTAATGCCTTAGGGCGGTCAGTAGATCTTAATGCCTTAGGATGGTCAGTAGATCTTAATGCCTTAGGACGGTTAGTAGATCTTAATGCCTTAGGATGGTCAGTAGATCTTAATGCCTTAGGGCGGTCAGTAGATCTTAATGCCTTAGGATGGTCAGTAGATCTTAATGCCTTAGGACGGTCAGTAGATCTTAATGCCTTAGGGCGGTCAGTAGATCTTAATGCCTTAGGACGGTCAGTAGATCTTAATGCCTTAGGACGGTCAGTAGATCTTAATGCCTTAGGACGGTCAGTAGATCTTAATGCCTTAGGGCGGTCAGTAGATCTTAATGCCTTAGGACGGTCAGTAGATCTTAATGCCTTAGGGCGGTCAGTAGATCTTAATGCCTTAGGACGGTCAGTAGATCTTAATGCCTTAGGTTGGTCAGTAGATCTTAATGCCTTAGGGCGGTCAGTAGATCTTAATGCCTTAGGACGGTCAGTAGATCTTAATGCCTTAGGTTGGTCAGTAGATCTTAATGCCTTAGGGCGGTCAGTAGATCTTAATGCCTTAGGTTGGTCAGTAGATCTTAATGCCTTAGGGCGGTCAGTAGATCTTAATGCCTTAGGACGGTCAGTAGATCTTATTGTTGGTGGTTAGATATCATATTGTTGTACCGGTAACTAGAGACTGCAGAACAGAAACAGTCAATATAATATGATGAATCGGACAGTTTTCGGGTTAGATTTATGATGTGTGTATGTGTTGCAGACATTCTAGTTTCATTATAGATATGATTATACAGTAGTTTTAAGAAATATTTTTTTTATTATGTAAGATAATTCCTGTATTTTCTAAGAAGTGCAGATTTCCTGAATTTAGATATGAATGTAATGAATAGTATTTGGGGAAGGGGGAGTGTAAAATTTTGGTTGGTTTCTGTAGAGTCTTTGTTTTATTGTTTCTGAGATGATAAGGGGGTGGATTTCTTTGGAATGTGAAATGTGTATTTGATTATTTTTCTCAGGCCCAGTACTCACCCAACAAAATTTCTCATTCAATCTGACCACACCCTCTCCTATGCCAGCCTATCTCAATGTCCACTACATTTGTGAAACAGCCTCCCGGCTTCTCTTCCTGTCGATGCACTGGACTCGTTCAATTCCCTCTTTCCATGTTCTCAGGTAGGTAGAATTTACTGTTATTAGACATCCTGGTTAAGGTAGCTCGACTTTCTTGATTCTGTACCTTGAGATGTGAGCTCAGTTTTATGTAAACAGATTCCTAGTGTAAACATGTGTACATAAAGTGCCTGTATTCCTTTATAAACAAAACATGATATTAGAGAAATGTTTCATAGTGTAAACAAGTGTACGTAAAGTGTGGATTTACACTAAATACCTGTATTCCTTTATAAACAAAACATGATATTAGAGAAATGAAGTTCTCCTATGAATTCTTATAAAAATCTATCATGAATTTTTAAAGTTATTTGTTCATTGTTCTTGTTATTAACCCAAATCAGATCTAGTATTTTCTGATGTGCTGTTTTGTAAAATGTCCATTCTCTAGTCCCTCCATTGAATGTTTGTCATGGTAATGATGATGTGTTTTTATTTTTGTAACAGTCAAGACGTACAGACTGTGCTGGTCAAGTCATGCTGGAGTGAGCTGTTCACGCTTGGATTGGCCCAATGTGCCCAGTCCATGTCTTTGTCCACCATATTAATGGCCATACTTAATCACCTGCAGACTGCACTTCAGCAAGGTAGTGTACAGTCCCTGTTAAAAGGACTGACTTGCGATTTTTCCCAAAATTTTGTTTTTCACTTTTAATGACCAGAGTCTACTGTCTAATGTGTTCAAATGATTTCACATAAAAATTAAGCTTATACATTATCACAGAAGCTCATTTTAGAGAGTTCATTATTTGTTTTTTAAACAAAGATTGCGGTATGTTATTGTTTACGAAACTTTCAGAAGAAATGGATATTGATCTAAGTTTATTATATCTTTCACATTTCAAGCATTCTTTGGGTAAAATGTGTCATCTAAAAGTTAAAATTTATAATTATACAAAATTAAGATGCTTTATATTACAAAATTGATATTTCACTGGTTTGTTTGTTTACATAAAAAGACTCGAGTCTTTGTTTACATAACACAGATTTGAGGCTAAAATATTGCTTTTATTCTTGCATTCAGTGTTGGCCGACAACTTTTTTTTAATTTTTTTTTATTTTTTTATTTCACTCAATCGACATACATTTGCACAAAAGTAGATACAAAAGAATATGAATATATTTAAGCGTACATATATATATTATAATGTTCATTTTCTTTTTATGAGAGAGAGAGAGGAGGGAGTCAATTGACTAATGGAGACCATTTTTCCCAGTCCATTTTAAATTTATCTAATTCATTTCTTTCCTTATAACTATCCAGGTTGATTTGATACAATTGTTTCCAATCATTTATAAGGGCTTTAAGTGTTAGCTGATTTTTTTGACATCTATTCCTATATATATATTTTTTTATTATTATAAGTAATGCATTGTGTGACCTGAAATGTTTTTGTTTTGTATCACCAAATATAAAAGTTGGCTGACAACATTAAATGAGTTATATTTTTAATGTTTCACATCAAAAATATAAAAATATTTTGTTCAAAAATCGTGAACCAGTCCCTTTAAACTCAGACTGGGCTTCAGCAAGGTAGTGTACAGTCCCTGTTAAACTCAGACTGGACTTCAGCAAGGTAGTATACAATCCCAGTTAAACTTATATTGGACTTCAGCAAGGTAGTGTACAGTCCCTGTTAAACTCATAATGGGCTTCAGCAAGGTAGTGTACAGTCTCTGTTAAACTCGGATTGGGCTTAAAAATTTCAAATAATAGATCATCCCAGTTTGGTTAAATAATAGTTATTCAAATAAGCAAAATCGCGGCTAGGCAGCTGTCATTAGTCTGACTGACGCGGTTCTTATCCCTGCCACCCGAGCGCAAAAACATTAACCTTCCGTGTGACAGATTTCTGAAGCCTTTATATTTAAGATGCCTTTTGCTAACTTCATACTGGGATACTATGGATATGTAATTGATAAAAGACTTCATACTTTATGAACTGCAAGGTCAAATCTAAGTGACTGTTCAATGCCATGGTTGTTTGTCAAAGTCATGGCTGAATTCCAACAATTGAATGTTGCCACATTTAGACAAATATTTCATAAAAACATCTTGTTTTACCTTAACCTTCTGTGGAACATATCACTGAACCGTAACCCTGATGCAGTGTTTCAGGATTTCTTCCTTAAGCATATCACTGAACCGTAATCCTGATGCAGTGTTTCAGGATTTCTTGCTTAAGCATATCACTGAATCACCAGTAAGGGAATACATTTCCTATGGAAATATTTTTTGGATGATGTAAAATGTTTGTGCAAAAAAATCAGTTTTAAGCATAACAGTGAATCTTTTTCCACTGTCCATTAGTTTTAAGCATGCCATTGAATCACTTTTCTGGTGTTCATTAGGGGATTACTTTCTGGTGTTCATTAGGGGATCACTTTCTGCAGAGCTGTTTACTTGTACGGATTGTCCATATTTTCCACGGATTTTAAAGTCAAAATACGCTCTACGGATTCACGTTAAGAATCTACGGTTTTCCACGAATCTGGAAAAAATTCAGTTTCCGATCGGTATGATTAAAAAAAAAACTTGTCAATTGAATTAAACTGGTTCCCCGCTGATTAGTCCGAGGAGAGAAGCAAGGTCAATAGGGAACCAGTTTAGTCAATTAAAGTTGCCATTGTGTAAAGCGCACCATTGATACTGATTTATGTCAAACTTTTAAAAAAGCATGGATGGCGAATGTCAGATTGACGAGAATGCAAACGAAACATCCAAACCCATTCAGAGGTTCAAAACAAGGGGGGAAAAAAATATGCCCTAATTTTAAGGATTCATACAGAGTGCTTTGGCCATGCCTCCAACAATCAAAGAAAGATCACATGGTGTTTTGTAGTATGTGCAACATGGACTTCAGCTGCAGTCACGGAAGCATAAATGACTGCTACAGACACGTTCAGAGTAAACAACTTAAAGACCTATCGAAGCTGAAAGTGTCTAATAAGTCAATGACAAGATTCATGGATATTTCTAACATTAATTCAATATGGAGTATTTATTTTCGTTCCATATTTTATCAAGTTCAAATTGTTTAGAAATTAAGGGATAAATGGTATGGATGTAGGGAATATAATTTAAACGAAATTTATTGAACAAAGAGCAAGGTCAAAATTAATACAACCGGCAACCTTCTACAAGGAGATAACCTCGTGGACTCTATAAAAAATTATTTTATCAAAATGCTATGGTATTTTATAAAATATGACAGATTTAAAGAATGATGGAAAACCATGATAATTACACATTGCAAAATACAAAAGCAACAGTAAACAGCAACATCCTATTTATATGACAACACAGAGTTGTTCATATAAAAAAGTGTTTAACAACCCGCGTAGCATTTTTTGCTATATTCAACTTTTATACTGACAAAGTGTTCAAAATACTGACAACTTGGTTCTAGAATACTGACATGAGTTGGATGGGATAAACAGGTCTGCTTTCTGGTGTCCATTAGGGGATTACTTTCTGGTGTCTATTAGGGGATTACTTTCTGGTGTTCGTTAGGGGATCACTTTCTGGTGTCCATTAGGAGTTGCATTACGTAGCGTTGCAGTGCCTACAATCTCAGAGGACATTGTGAATGTTTCAATAGACTGTAGTTATTAAAAGTGGCTAGGTTATAAGTTCCATACATTTCCGTTTCAGATAAGAATTCAGCAGAGCGAGTGAAGATTGTTATAGATCACATCCTTAAACTTCAGCACTACATACAGTCATTGGAGGCCTTACAGATAGACCCCGAGGAGTATGCATACCTGAAGGCTTTGGTTTTATTCTCACCAGGTAAATTATCAATGAAATACAGCAACAGTGAATTCTCTTCGTGGAGCAGTCACTTTCATTCTCTAAAGAAAATTTTATTAATAAGAGTTATTTCCCTTGAAAGCTGTTACCCTTTTGAAATGTTTGAATAATGTCATCTTTGTTATTTCCAATGCTACCCAATGTAAAATTTTAAAAAAAAAAAAAATATTAGTAAATTTATATACACAACTTTATCTTTTTTTTTTTTAAAAAATTATTCATTATTCTTGGTGTAAAATTGTGTGTTTCATTTTATTCACATTTTTTTGTAATCTTTGAAAAAGAAATATGCAGCATGTTGTTTTTTCACATCACTAATAATTGACAGTGTCTAAATAAGGTATATGTGATTTGCAATTCAAAGAAAAAATTATTTCCCTTGAAAAAAGTTCACAATCTACGTTGAAAATCCCTTTACACAACTTGCATGTATGATAGTCACCTTGGCTTGATATGTAGAGGTTCCTTAAGTCTCTGAGGAAAGGCATTAGCTTTCCCATCTTCAGAAATGTAGTGAAGAAATTCGGAGTAAAAAAGCAAAACTTTAGTCATAGAAGATGTAAGTGTAAAAGCTGACATTTGATTTTCCAGATACTCCATCACTGCCCAATGCTCAACAGATCGAGCGAGTCCAGGAGCGTGCTCAGCGAGAGCTGGCTAATCACGTACGACAGACTCAGCCTTCCAATCCCGATCGCCTCGGCAAGCTGTTGCTCCGACTCCCAGCTCTTCACTCTCTGAGTCCCAATGTCATGGAGGAACTATTTTTCGCAGGTCTGATCGGCAGTGTTCAAATAGATAGCATAATTCCTTACATTCTGAGGATGGAAACAGCCGAATATAACTCGCAGATGGCGGGGCAAGGTCTACAAGGTGCCGTCGAGGGAACCGGGCTAGAGACCAACCCCTCCAGTTCCATGTTATTTGCATCACCACAAATTACAACAGCTCAGATGACTTCTGAGGCTATATCGGCCTTACAGACGTCTATTGCCACAACATGACGACCGATGCTTGTGGTGACACATGGCATTTAGGAGGACGGAATGGAGTCTTGGGGGGGGGAAATCAAAAGAATTCTTGGGAGCAGGATTACATCTAGAAATTGTTGTTAAGGAGTCTTTTTTTCTTGTTAATTGTTGATTGTTAAGAGTTTAAACATTCACACGTGATATTTCGAGGAAAGGAATCAGGAGGAAGCCTTATTGAGAGTTACTTCCCTTTGAGTCAGACTGAACGAAAAGAAATTGTTACTGTGTCCAGCAGTGCACATAAACTGCATGTCTCCATCTGTTTTGTTCCAGTGTAAAGCATTGGCAAATACATTCATCATGTTCCTAACTATTTAAGACTCAGATGAGGTATAATCTCCACGTTTCATTTCTTGTTCATTTCACAAACAGTATCTCACAAAACACAATTCCACATTTCCACATACAAGTAGATTGTATCAGTATAAATGCCACTGTTTTTTGTTGGTTTTTTTAAAACTAATTTATCCTGTAGTTTGGAGTAGTGCTAGGGAGACACATAAAGCAATTAAGCTCACCCACTCATAATCCATGTGGTGTGAGTAGCTTACCTGTACCAGGTGTCTCTGGTCAGGTCATCATTGATGGCTGTGAGCATGTTGTCCAGATATATATGGATTTTTCCTTTGTAACTTACATGCAGAATATATTGGCATACGTTTATTTTGAGTTCATTGCATTAATCGTGCTTATATGAATTTTTTAGTGCTTTGTTTTTTAACTTTTCATTCATGATATGTGAAGAGTTGCTGAAAATGTTGTTTAAATAGTAAAATTTCAAAGTGTTTTAATTTGTGAACAATTTTAATTTGTTTTGAAATTATTTTTAGAGAATTGAGTCTGATGTGAATTGTGAGAAATATTAATTTTGGGGATACTTCTCATGTAAGTTTGTATTTTATGTGAGTATGGTGCATGTATCCGACCCAGTATATCCAAAATTATGTTTAAAGAATCAAATGTTATGTAATTCAAAATTTGGTTTTAAATGAAAAATCATGACCCCTTGAAGTGATTTACCAAAAGAATTTTCAAAATTGATAAGATGTGTAAGAAAATTAATGTTTATGAGAATAATATATTTCTGACATAATAGGTCATCCAAAGAATGCTTTGGTGATTTCCCAGATCTTTCAAAGTAGGCAAAAACAGTAGGGTCGCCAATCACCATTGCAGAAATTGGAGATATTTCTTCTTTTTTTTTCTAAATATCTACAAGGGAAGATAATGCAGACAAAAATTGTTCTCCATAGATTTAGGCATCTCAACACATAAAATATTATGCATTTCAGTTTTACAAAAGATGTAGTGCTGTGGATATTTGTACTTTTTATAAATGTAAATAATTTTATGAATCAGGTAGCTGAAGTTGGAAATATGCCAATTACAAATATCTACGAAACCCCTAACCCTCTCCTCAGCAGCTCAGCAACAAAAATGGCAGTGGTGTTCCGATTTTTTAAGTTGAAATTTACCGTTCATGGTGTTGTCCTGTACTCTTTTAAGGTTGATACATGTATATTGATCATTTGCATTCATCATTTTACTGTGTACAAGGTAAATACATGTATTCTGCCTCTCAAATGTACAACTGTTTCCAACAAAGTAGATTTGGCATACTAGTATATTCATTTTAAATTTCATGATTTATGATAATGTTAATTTTTGATGTGAAGGTGCTATGAGGAATTCATGTTTCATCAATACCAAAATCCATTTCTCATGAATGACATCACAAATAAGCACTACATTGTACAAATCTCCCATTATGAAATTATGATACATAAAGTTTAAGGTACATATGTACCTTTCCGTTGTGAATATTAAGATCTGATAATGTCCGTCTACAGCCATTTTAAACTGCAGGATTGTCACAGTTTGTTCAAGGATATTTCTGTTTTAATTAACTGTTTCACAAATTAAGTAGGTGGATGACTTATTAGAATTGAATACTAAGTTTGTTATAAATTGTTATTGCAGCATCATACGAGTATTTCACAAGTATTACTTTGTTGCCAATTTTTCCATTAGTGTTTGTTTGTGGTAACCATGGTAATTGTTGTGTACTCTGTATATATTCTCATTTAATGAGTTTATTTTTTGTCAAGTAAGGTAAGAAACTTGGGATTAAATGCAATATTATTGGTTTTTGATATATAACTTTACATTATTTCATTTCAAAGCTATAAAAAAGGTAATTTTTTTGGGGAGCACCATCATTGTCAAAATCGAGTTTCAGTTTTAGGAACAGAAATATTTGAATACTTTACATGGGTTGAAAAATTGTTGAAATTGATATCTTGATATATTTTTTAATCCAGGGTTTTAGAGAGCCAGACCTGCAATCTTAGACCCCAAGTTTCTTTCCGTAGGAGAATGTCGTGCTTCATGTTTTCTGTGAAACAGAACCCTCATTTGTTCGGAGCTTGTATTTTGTATAAGCTAGGTCTGTATAACAGATCAAAAAAAGAAACAAAATGCCTGAACTTAAACTTTGTTGTATTGTCTAGTGGCTCATGCTAAGTCTGTTATTGCTTTGTATTTATAAAAGGATATGCCATAACAGTATGAATTTATCATATATAGAGAGATTGAAAATCATGAATATTAGATTTCATTTTATTTTTTATTATAGATGGAAGTATATTTGGGGGGGGGGGGTTAAAAAGCTAATGTGAAATTGTTTGATTAGGTGCGTAGGCATTTTCTCCACTGCTGTTTATGTAGATTGGGTTAACTTAGGTAACATAACCTATATACAAAATAAGAATTTGACGCTACAGAAAAAATAAGAAAAGGTTAAGTCTTTTATAAGTTCTTTGTCATTTTCTTTAATGTGTCGGTGTATTAGCAGTGTATAATGACTTCGTACAATCAGTCTGGAATTATTATTTTTTCACATGAAACAGAGAGTTTTAGTTATTTGTCTCAATAGTCATGTTTCAACATTATAATGTTTTGAAGTAAACTGTTTGAATTGTTCGTCTTTTGAGAAAACTTTCCATAATTGTCTGTTACACAGGCAAATGTGCCTCACGTGAATTTCACGTGAAATGCTGTTCACGTGAAATTCACATGAACCTTTCACGTGAAATTCACGTAAATTTCATGTGAATTTCACGTGAAAAGTGATTCACGTGAAATTCACGTTAATATGTCCACATGAATTTCACGTGAATCACTTTTCACGTGAAATTCACGTTAAAATATTCACATGAATTTCACGTGAACAGCAATTCACATGAAATTCACGTTAAAATTTTCACATGAATTTCACGTGAAAAGCATTATATCACTTTTCACATTAGTTCCTTGCGAAAATTTTAATGTGATTTCATTTTCGCATGGAAATAATGTGAACGTTGATTCACGTGAATTTCACGTGAAAAGATTCACACGAATTTCACGTGAAATTTCTTCATGTGAAATTCACACGAACAATTTCACGTGAAAAGCTATTCACGTTAAAAATTTCACAAGAAAAGCGATTAAAGTGAAATATTCACACTTAATATATTCAAGCGAAAAAATAAATAAAATTAAGGTAAAATATAAAACGATATGGAGATTAGGCAATTCAAAAGTTAGAGTACATTTATAAAATGTAGGCAAACGACCAATAAAGTAGATCTCACGCCTCCCTCTCCTCGTTTATTTGCGAAATTATAAACTTGCATTGTAGTTCTGTACGCAGTATGATTACATGTACTTTCCACACATGATTTCTCTCATTTCCCATCATTTTTTCTCTTAAGAATTAAAATATAAATTAAATCTCCCATCATCATAGATATTAATGAAAGCACATTTTCCAACTACTTGAAGAATCACTATATTGATAGAGTTAGAATATGCAACTTCAAAACCACGAAATTTTTTACACATGGAAATTACTATTTTACAGCAAAATCAGAAAGAACTATGAATTAAAACTAATAAGACCATTTGAAATTTCCATTTGTGAGAGTAGTACGTTTTAAATAGCTAAGAATATTTGCCCACCCTTTAGAAATTGAAACTGGTGGATATTCAAAACCATGCATTCCAAAAGATTGTTGTTTTTGTCAGTTTTGTAAAACTACTGAAGATGATTTAAAGTTTTTATCTCGCTGCTTTATGATGTTAGTAACAGGCTACTTGTCGGAGTGCACTTGGGCCGTTTACATACATGTGATTTGAGGGTACTTATTGTGCAGGTGGGAAAAATGCCATGATATTGTTTTCCGCTGTCGGTAGTTTGGCATCAATTTAAATTACCCCCCTCCTTATTAGATACATCGAGAATAATTACCGGTGTGATACCTTGGAAGCTGGTGTATGCATAAAGTTAGACTTATTGGAAATTGCTGATACACGCATGTACAAATGAAAATTTTCTATCAGCCGTATTCACCATCCCGAATTTGTAGATCGTCAATCAAAAGGAAAACACAGATTTCTAGCACTCGGAAGAAAGCGAAAAACATGAACAATCCTTAACAATACTGTCCATGTATATTTAGATAACTTTTAAAAATATCTATAAAGCTTTACACTACAGTCAGATTCCGGTAATAGTTACAAGACTGTGACGTCACACTCGAGTAAGCCGTCTGACGTATGCAAGACAGCGAATGTGAAAGTACATAGAAACTCTACAGGTAAGATGAGATTGAGCATTGTAATATATAAATGTTCAGTGTAAATTCAAGCCATTAGGCTTATTACATTTATGTGATCTAACGTTCCTAATGCAACCGCTTATTTCAGACTGATGAGAATTACTTTAGACGGGGTACGTCAACGAATAGGCACGACAGCGAAAATACGGAAGTCACTTCGGGGACGTGTCGCAGAATCGCATAACTCTACACGGTTTGTTAATCTTTCCTTATTCATCAGAGAACATGGTAATCGTAATTCAGAACATAATTTTTATAATTTAATCGATCTACATATATATATATATTGATTAGGGGTGCTAAGTAACGTTCTATTACATTCATAGAGACATCATCGAGATCAGTCACGTTGAAGGGGGGGGGGGGGGGGGGGGGTGATGTGTAACAATGTCCATCGATTGTTATATATATCGTAATGCCAATAAAATGTATATATATTGGTTGCTCCCCCCTTTAACAATAGTTTTAAATGAGAAGAATGTAAGCTTGAAAGCTCTATCAATGTCAATCGTTTCATTTTAAGCAATGCATTTATATAGATTTCATCTAGATAATGAGGAATGCAAAGTCATTTTCAAATCGCCTCTGGACTAGAACATGACAATTTGAAAACATATTCCATGACTTCCTTCTGTATCTTGTATAATAATTATATTCTATTCTGTATGATGATATATAAAAGGTTATGTTTCTTTCAAACACAAATTATTGATAATTTTTCAACTTTTTTTTCTTCGTTTCTGCTACATCTACATGCAATTCCATTCATAGTACAGTATGTGTACATAAGCCAGGCTTAAGATGACTCCTTTTGTATATTGAACAGTCCTTTTAATACATAAATATTTCTTTTTCAGAGATTAAAAGAAAGAAAGAAAAGACAATGAAGACAACCATGTAAAAATAAATTCAATCAATTAAATTATCAGCAGATTGAAAGCAGATTTGTACTCCTTTTTGTGTTCATCTGAACCCGAGATTCAGGGTATCAAAATATCCACGTATGATTTAACGTTATAAAGTTTACGTGAAATTCACGTGAATTTTATGTGAAATTCATGTTAAAGCTTTCACGTGAAATTCACGTGAATTTTATGTGAATTTCACGTGATTTTTTTTCGTGTGAATTCACATTTGATGCTCTTTTAACGTGAATTTCACATAGAAATTTTCACGTGAAATTCATGTGAATTTCACGTGAAATTCACGTGAGGCACATTTGCCTGTGTATCGGATCCTCTGAGATAGGAAATGTCATGTTGCGTAGTCACGTGATGGAGTTTATTTGGAAATATTGACATTATTTTTTTTCAATGTGTTTTTTTTTTATCCTTGGATATCTTTACCAATTTTAACGATAACCATTTCCTCATGATTGCAATGCAGATGTGAACAAGGTGCGTATGAATCTTGAAAAATATAGTACGTTTATTTTAACACCAGGGAATTCCGATAGAAATGAATATTGAAAATAAGTTTCATTTTTGAAAATATACAAGAGTGTGAACGGCAATGCATCAGGCCGGCTTACTTCTCATGAAGCATCAACACACGCTAGAAAGTATGCTGGTGGGAAGCGTTTCAGTCGTGTTAATTTAAAAGAAATATGAAATTTATTTCTTAAAGGTTTTGAAAGTCTTTATCATCTGTCAATGCATGGACGTTATACAGGGACAATTTTAAACCCATGTTGTTTTCAGACATGCACTGGAAAGTGATTTTTAATTTGTGGTTTCTTGATAGTTGCTTCAAAGTAATTGAATAAATTCGTACAAGTATGCGCTCAGCTCATTTAGAATAAGGGCGAAAATAAGACAGGAGCGAAATTTAATTTGTATATAATACTTGTTGAAAACGTCCACGGTTTTATTCGGTGGTATTTGAAAGGAACATTCTTTTTGTACAAGTACGGAATCGGTGTGTGTGTGTGTGATTTTCATCAAAGAGCTGAATAAATGATTAAAGTGAGGGTATGAATTATACTACTCAAAATTTGATAAAGATCACTAGGTTATATGTGTGTAATTTACCACTAACATAACAAAAGACATAAATTTGACTCAGAAACGTGCTTACTCAAGTTGAATGAAAATTCATGAACGGCATAAACTTTTATCAATATTGAATGCTTGAAAACTGATAACACCAAAAGGCATTTCATTACAAAAAGTTAACAGCAAACCAGAGAAAGAATTACACAGTTTTGGGGGATAGTCCATCATTACACTTAGTCGATGAAGTGTTAATACCGGGTATGGCCTCCCCTTGCATCAATGACGGCTTGACAACGTCGAGCCATGCTGTCAATAAGCACCCGGATGTTTCCAATGGGAAGGTTGTTCCACTCTTCCACGAGGGCGTTTCCGAGCTCTGCCAAAGTCGTGGGTTGTGCTCTACGGCGTGAAAGGGCAACCTGCAGAATGTTCCATACATGCTCAATCGGGTTTAAGTCTGGCAAGTCCATACGGACAATTGTTTCCTGCTGAAGGTACTGCTCCACCACTCTGGCGCGATGAGGACGGGCGTTATCATCCATCAGGATGAACTCGGGGCCAAAAGCACCAGCGTAGGGTCTGACGTAAACATCGAGGATCTCATCCCGGTACCGCACCCCCGTCATTGTTCCTCTCTCCAAGACATGAAGATCTGTTCTTCCATCCCTGCTGATTCCACCCCAGACCATGATGGAACCACCATCATAACGGTCATGTTCACTGATGTTGGCATCATGGAAACGTTCACATTGTCGTCGCCACACTCGGTGCCTCCTGTCTGTAAAGTCCAAACAATACCTGGACTCATCGGTGAACAGAACTTGAACCCAATCGTTCTGTGTCCAAGTGACATGATCTTCAGCCCAGTCCAATCGCTCCCGCCGGTGTCGAACAGTCAGAGGGACTCGAACACATGCCCTTCTCGAGTTGAGACCTGCATTATGAAGCCGATTCCGTATCGTCAGAGTGGACACATTCACCCCCGAGGCGTTCAGGAGGTCGTTACGTAAGCTGATTGCTGTCCAGAAGGGATGGCGTCGTGCCTGAAGAACCACAAAATGGTCTTGGCGTTGGGTTGACGACCACCCCCATGTCGGTGTGCTGCTGTACCAAAAGTTTGCTGTCGGTTCCAGGCCCTGTTTACAACGCTCTGACTGACGTTTAGTGCATTTGCAACGTCACGTTGTGAATAGCCAGCGTCAAGCATGCCAATATATCTGCCCAGTTGTTCTGTCGTCAGGCGACGCCTTACAAGTTGAGGGGGCATTGTGTTGATAAACGTAGTGTAAACACTCAAGTGAGTTTGAAATTTTAGAAAGAATCAGGCACCGATGCCTGAGTGAAAATCGTGCAATGGTAGCAAAAGCATAAACTGTGATGAGAAACGCATTTTCCATGGCATGAAATGCACGTGCAAGTTTGTTGAAGACATTTTTGATTTCACTTGGACACAATATTGCCAGTTATGCAGTTATTAATTTTTTAAACAGAAAAATATCTATGATCCTTATGAAATTTTGAGTAGTATATATTTTCTTCCCGATCAGGTTGTTTCGCGAACCTCGCGCTCATTTGAATGGGCGACTTGACGGGAATTTGAGAAAATGCGCCTGTTCAGGTGTCGCAAGTAGAAGGCGAAACAAAATAAGCTACCGGAATATAGAATTAAATGTTTTTGTGAAAGCCATTGCTAAAATTGATAATAAAGTTTTATTCAAACGAGCATTAGCTGTGAAAGTGATGGCATAGGAATATATATTAATGACTTGTGTCACTAATAAAAACATTTAATCACCAAAATTACATATTCATTTGCCTGCTTTGAGGTTAAAAAGTGTTTGAAACAATTAGATACTGGTGTTATTACGAATATTGAAATATATAATATAGAGCATTTTTCGTTGAATTTAATTTTTGGTGACAAAATGATAGCTGATATCCCTCTAAAGACACGCGCGACGTTTCTCGGCAATATATCATTTTTCGTGTTATTTCACGTACAATTCACTTGCATTATCTCGCTTGAACTACGAAAAAAACTGGGTATATTACCATGTCTGTTCTAGAGTTAGCATGTTTTTATACATGTAGTACCAGGGCCGTAAATTAACCTTCAATTTGGAGGAGGCAGGAAATTAGGCGGGGGTCTGGGGGCCTGGGCGGCCCCCAGACGCTGAGCACATTTTGTGCACACTGAACACGTTTCGTGCAAAATCCTTGATTCTAGGGCCTTCTAAGATGTTACTTGACTAACTCATTCTAAAAGAAAAATTTGGAATGCTTTTTAAGGGAGGTATCATGTTCTTAGTTATTGGAAACAACATAAATTCTAATGAACTTTAAATTTTAATTTTTTTTTGGCTCAAAAGTTGGAGGAGGCAGCTGCCTCCTCCGCCCCCATGTAATTTACGGCCCTGAGTACCTGGGTTGTTGCAAGTAAAAATGTAATGTCAGCTCTGATATATTACAGAAAATTGTATAAATGAACATCACTGTAGCAAAGAAGAGGTAAATCTTTGGAATAATCTGGACTATCGAACCCGGACACTTGCATTATACTGGATAGGTGATCTAACCACTGAGCTACCACGTGACTGTATACAAAGTGTGGTCATGTTACAATATAGAATTTGAACCTACAAGAACTCGTCATATCAAGGAGATGGAAAACAAAATAGACAAAATATCAGAAACGTCGCATATATGTCCTTAAAATTGTTCATTAAGCCCGCCCTTTCCTTCGAGTTCATTTCAGTTTTAGGTAAAGAGTTTTGTTATTGGTCAGTTTACAATTGAACATTTTTAAATTCTTGATAATTACCATTAAGATTTTCTTCAAATCTGCTATGAAGCATATTTTGAACAACGGGACCTAAATCGTAATGGGCTTGTACACCCCAGTGGCCTCATGCACAGGCAATTGCATCGCTTGGACCCCAAGCGATGCAATTGCCTGTGGCCTCATGACTACAACCGCACAAAAAAACTTGACAGTCAGGAAGGTCTCTACCAAAGATTTAAGTTTCGTGATCCAGGAGGTTCGACTTGAGGATAAAACATTTGAATAACATTTTAAATGATATTGAAGCTAAATTAGATATTTAGAAGAAGGTAGCCCTTTACCAAAATTGTAAATTTCATAGTCCCTGGGGTAGGGGTTTTGATGCCAAGGTGGGACCAAAATGGTCATAGAAATTTTTTGTCTCTATCATTTGAAAGACTTCTTTGATTTTGCTATTGCTGCATTTAAAAAACGAAACGCAGAAAGGGGTGTGTCAAAATTGTGAATTTTTGAACTCTAGGGTTCTGACTAAAGGGCGGGTCTAAACTAGTCATACGTATAACGTATATAATGTCACGTTTTTCATCAAAACTTTCAGAATCAGTTGTGCTTTATACTGATGCTGAATATTAGAATTTATATTAGATACGAAAACGGGAGAAGGGCGCAAGCGATACTTCTAACTAATACTCAGGTGACCGATAAGGCCTGTGGGCCTCTTGATTTTTATCCAAAAAAAATTACAACGCGTGTGCTTCCTGAAGGGAAAACAATTGCGTGTAAGTTGGCGGTTGTTGCTGTAAGTTGAGTACAGTCGATATCGGATATTTCTTCTATTTTTAGCCCACCTGAGCTTTTCTATACTCGCCTGCTGTCCGTCTGTCTGTACACTTCTTACATTTTCGACTTCTTCTCCAGAACCAATGGACAAATTTCAACCAAACTTGGCAAAAAGCGTCCTTGGGTGAAGGGCTTTCAAGTTTTTACAAATGAAGGGCCATGCCCCCTTCGGAGGAGAGATAATCACAAAAATAGGTTGGGGTCATTTAAAAATCTTCTTTAGATCCACTGGACCAGAAGAGCCGAAATTTACTTGAAAGATTCCTGACATAGTGCAGATTCAAGTTTGTTAAGGTAGCTCCATCCTCAAAAGTGGAAAAACTTTATTAATTTCCACTCAATATAGTTTATTTTGATAAACCAAAGAAAATGTATATGTTGTTACCTTTTTAAAGATGTCAGACATACAAAAACAGAAGCATACATCAACATCAGAAAATCACATATTTTCGTCAAACAGAATAATGAAAATAGATAAAAACTTGTTGAAATGACAAAATTTAAATATTAACAGTTTTAAAAACTGCTAATTCATAAATATACATAGATTAATTGTGGATATTAGGGAAACCAATGTATAATAGACATCCAGTAGAGGAAGTTCCAGCACAGGAGTTATTGCCCTTGACAACATTTTTAAAATCATAAATGTTTAACTATGGAAAATATAAACTTTTTCAGTATTGATTGTTTACCAGATTTTGCGAGGTGACGTAAGTCAGCCTCGTATGTCAGACCCCAGCTTCAATGGCGCCCTGTTTTAATCACTACCATTTGCGAAATCACTTTGATTTTTAATATAAGAAATTTGTTGTCACATATGCTAATGCAACGTAAAAGCTGTCACAATTCACTTTGAGATTGATATAGGATCCATATGTTTACCCTCTACGATAAGCGAGTTAAATAAGAATTTATGAAATCGCAATTTTTATCCCTTCGATATGAAACAAAG